>NW_028301711.1:51689393-51992424 GCF_037042655.1 Diuraphis noxia
CTATTATCAGTAGAACACAACAATATTAAATTTGACACACGTGCGTATTATTGTATATCCTATGCGATATCAGTAAATTTATCTGCCAGTAAATTCCAACAATATTGAAGTTGAAAGTGTGGCGCAAAATACATATTATATTTTTATATTTTGGCGCATATTACATACGCCCTTAATTGTACTTTTTGATGGCGTAAATTACAGGTAATTAAATTGGCGCAAAATACCATCTCCCTAATAATCAGATGAAAACGGTCGCGTAAAAAGGTTGAGATTAATTAATACTTCGCGCGTAGTCGACTGAACATCTGTTTTCGGTTTCTTCGAAAATAGAGCCCCTCCTGGGATCCGATCAACTGCAATGTATTGAATTTCTGACTGAAAACCCTACTTTCTCACGAGTCACTATTTAGTTAGTATTTACACTCAAGTTTTAGCCATCAACCCATAAACCATGAGACAAAGTTATTAATACAGATAAATAATTATAATATCACATATATATAACATACCCATATGTCTTCAGCTATGCTCCGCCAATCGCGCATGCACATGTTGCTCGAGTCTAACAACTCCGGATACTGGTACACAGAGTACACTATCCTCCGGAATCCCTTGACTTTCCTGTGATTACGCATAAACATGATGTTGGTCAATATATTATTTTATAGTTTTACTCAGATTTATAATACATATTATTATCATACGCGTTACCATTAAGGCAAGTGACGTAGACATGACTTATGAAAGAGAGGATAAAAAAAAACACCATAGTTTTATGGGAGGGGAAAATTGGAAACCTCCTTATATCAGAATTTATTGAGATATTCGTGTGTAAATATTTTCACAAATTGTATAAATTATTAAATAATGTGATGATTCGGTCTACGGTGCGTACCTTACCCCGGCTTGATGGTTTCTGTTTGTATAAAAATGTATGAAAATTTGTACAACCACATGTTGTAATCTATAAGAAGTATAAGCTATTATGGTAGTTGCACGTATAAATATCAAAGACGCTGTAGCCACAGTTGGATCTTCACAGATTACCCGGCACTTATGTACATTTCAGTTTTATAAATTAAAATTAAAAATCATAGAACAACGCTATCGACCTGATACATTCACAGTTTGATTGGATGTGTTGTTGGCTAAAAGCCCTGACAATTTTAAGTAAACACTTGAAAAGCCCGAATTACAAAAGAAGGCGGCTGGAGTTTGATCCAGTACGAGGAATTATCCGAAATTTATTGTAAATTTTACGCTTAAAAATAATTTTAAAATGTAAAAAGCGGGTAAGTCGTGTATGTCGCTCTGCTGTACAGTAGGTTACAAGTGGGTTACTGTAATGGATGGAATTAAATTTGAATCCAATGATATTATATCATTGTATACAAAAAACGATTCTGAGCGAAGACGGTTTATCTGTCTAGGATATATTATAGATTATTAAAAATTTTCAAATCTTAGATTTAAAAAGAAAATTTTTTATGAATTTCTAGTTTGAAATAATTTGCGAATTTTCGTGATTTTTACATATGTTGTCAAAATTCAAACTTTGAATGCTTGTAAAAACAAAATTGTGACTACGCATTTCTTTTATTTTTCAATTTTTATTGTAAAAATATATTATGAGCCTTGTATTAAATTTTCAAATCTTAGAATTAAAAAGGAAAACTTTTATGAATTTCTATCTAAGATAATTTGAACATTGCCGTAATTTTTACGTATTTAGTCAAAATTTGAAATTTAAATGCTTATAAAAAAAAATTGTGATTATATATTTCTTTTATTTTTCAATTGCTGTTATAAAAATATATAATGAGCCTTGTATTAAATTTTCAAATTTTAGATATAAAAGGAAAATTTTTTATGAATTTCTAGCATAAAATAATTTACGAATTTTCGTGATTTTTACATAATATGTTGTAAAAATTCAAACTTTGAATGCTTATAAAAAAAAATTGTGACTATATATTTCTTTTATTTTTCAACTACTATTGTAAAAATATGTTAGGCGCCTTGTAATAAATTTTCAAATCTTAGAATTAAAAAGAAAAACTTTTATGAATTTCTATCTAAGATAATTTGAACATTGCCGTAATTTTTACGTATTTAGTCAAAATTTGAACTTTAAATGCTTATAAAAAAAAATCATGCCTACGAATTTTTAATATTTTTTAACTTCTATTGTTACAATGTGTTAGAAGCTTTGTATTAAATTTTCAAGTTTTTCTACCGGACAAATAAATTTTTATCGATATTTATAGAAAAAAAAAAACTAAAAAAGTAGAAAAATTAAAATGTCAGTAAACAGCTCAAAACAAATCTAAATATTTTGAAAATTTTATCAAATATATAAAACGCCTATATAAACATTCATTCAAAATTTCAAGTATCTGCGGTAATTTTTTTTAGAGTTACACCAAAATAAGGAAATCGCTAAAAGTGAAAATCCAATGTTGTAAAAATTTAAATTTCAAACGCTCATAAAAATTTAATTTGAATTTCCGGTGGAATTTTTATTTGTGATAAAGATTGAAAAACTTGTAAGGAATCTTGTATTAAATTTTTAAATCTTAGATTTAAAAAGAAAATTTTTTATGAATTTCTAGCTTAAAATAATTTGTGAATTTTCGTGATTTTTACGTATTTTTTCAAAATTCAAACTTTGAATGCTTATAAAAAAAATTGTGACTATGAATTTCTTTTATTTTTCAACTGCTATTGTAACAATATTTTAAGAGCCTTGTATTAAATTTTCAAGCTTTTCTGCCTAACAAATAAATTTTTATCGATATTAATTTTAAAAAAAACTAATAATGATCGAAAATTTGAAATGCCTATGAATAGTTCAACTTAAGTCAACATTTTTTGAAAATTGCATGGTGGATAGAATATACTTATATAAACATTAGGTGAAAATTTCATGTATCTATGGTCGTTTGTTTTAAAGTTACATCAAAAACCAAAATCGATTTTGTCGAAAAATGAGTGTGCGTAAAATTTCCCGTTTTTCCCTTAATTTTTAGTTTGTTTTTCTCAATTATTTAGAAAAGTATTAAGAATTTTTTACTTTTGACCCCCCAAAGTGCCAACTAGATTCACTTTCTGATCAAACGAGGAGCTGAAGTCAAAAATCGAAGCATTTTTACTGCCCCAAAACGTGATGACAGACACAAAAAAAAAAAAAAAGAAAAACACACATCATGGTAAAATCAATACATTCATCGCTCCGCTCAGAATCTAAAATTGTGCGATTGTTTTGAAACTTGCACCATTAAATTACACATGTTCTTAGCTACCACCCCTGTTAGTTTAATGCATAAGGAATAAAAAAACTCTGTCATCAAACACAAATATATAATAATATAACAAAATATTAAATCATAGTGCATCCTACATAATGTAAGCAAATACAGAAAAACTCCAATGTAAGTGGATCTGACCCCCATATCTGACGTCATATTATATAATATACAAGAAAGTAAAAGCGTATAGCCATTTTACTGTATCCTGTATAAGTATGATATACGAAGTATATTTAATATTATGATGGATAATTTACAGTAAATATTTGGTACATAATCTAAGTTAACAGAAAAAAGTTTGCATATAATATTATTATTGTCATTGAGAGTTTGATGAAACAATATCACATAAATGAATACCTACAATTGTTATTACTACTTAAACCTATTATATTTGTTAATATTTGTTTAAAATATATGATTAGAGCTCGGAATTGTAGGAGTAGCATATTGTTTTCTTATATATTCTAAATGTATAGAAAACTAAACTACACATCAATTTTTTTGAATTATGAGTTTAAAAATTGAAGATTTTAAGTGCATATTTATTAATTTTTTTACAAAAATGTTTTCCAACAAAATATGTGTTTTTATTTTATGACTAAAGTATAATAGGTAGTTAAAAACTTCTCAAATAATAAAAATGTATTTAATTAATACTTTTTATGTAGGTACCTACCTAACAACCGGAAAAACTGTTTTGGTTCAATAATTATTAATCAACATGGCAAAAGGATAGTTTTCCACACATCAGATATTTCTTTTTCATTTTTATTTATTTAATATATTATACAATGTTTAGTTATATTTATTCAATACAACTTATACAAAAATGTTAGTAAATTATAAATTATGATTCGTTCGTATATTCAACATTACCTTTAAATATATTCTAACTCATCATGAGCCTTATACAATATGATCTAAGTAACTATCTATATTAATGGCACGTGATATGTGAATTAACTGAAATAATATCACCAGAGGTAGTGCTACACTTAAGTGTTAACTCTAGAACCTCTTTTCTGCATGTACCAATGGATAGTTATTAGTTTCTAAAATATATGAATCGTTCTAAAATTATACTTACGGTAACACTAGAGGGCTGCAGTTCATAGACGCTCCGTACTTGTGTTGTGCGTACTTAGCGTCGTATAACCGGGGATCCTGGCGCATCTTGTGCTCCATCAGAAAATCGGTGGAGTTGCCGTTGCTAGGTGTGGGCACCAACACTAAGTATAAAAACGCATATTAAAAGAATGAAAAGTCAGAAATATCACATAATCAGTGTTTAATATTTATTGTAAGTTTATTGCAGTAACATTTTTCGGAAGTAGAGTCTATAAATCTTATAAAAATGAAAGCTTATGAAACACGTATGAAATTAGATATTACATATTATTATACACACTTGACATTTTTATTATAAGTATGCAAATGTATAAAACCCTGCAGAATGAAGGTTATAAACAACTCATATAAGCTACATTCGCTTTATAATTTAATTGCTACTTGTCAGTGTAACATTTTATGAAACTTTAATTATAATATTATATACCTAGTTAGAATGACATGATCACTTTGCGAATAAATTACTGTCACAGTTACAGCCAAATAATAAATTTCTTATATTATAATTGTATAATATAATAAAAGATTCACTGATTTGCAAAATATAGAATTGCGTATTTAATATTTATTCAGTATTTCCACATGTATATATTTTATGAAAATTGAATATCTATACGGTGTTCGAAGCTTCTACCAAACCCCCTCTATCTTGAGAGTGTCACTTTTATAAAAACATATTTAATAATTTTCTTTAAATGTGGGGGGGATGTACGCGTTTATTCTTGTCACTTGTCAAATGTATGTGATAATAAATAATTATAACGAAAATAATACACTTTTTTTTTATTAAGCGGCCACAGCTGTTCTATTCGGTTCGATCTTCGTTGTCACCGCTTACGTTGAATTTGCAACGTTTTGCAGTCGACTAACGGTAATCATTTTTGTAAAAATATCATGATAGCCAATAGGTAAATGTGCACAATTTATTTAAAAAGTAGTAATATTAATAATAATAATAATGTGCATTGTTAAAAATTAGGTATAATAGATATATTAGGTGTATTACAACAATTTGTTAAGATTTATGCAACGAATACGTTGGTATGCCTCTTCACCGGGCCCGTAATATTATATTCATATATAAATGGTAGACACTTTTATAATAAGTTGTCGACACTCACCCGTTGGCGAAACTATAGCGTTCACATAACGACTTTGTTGTTATTGATATCGTATATACTGGTACAAGTACCTCCATAGTATTATAATATAGGTATGCCTGCTACAATAAAATTTACTATAAGTAAGAAAACGAGAATCAGTATAATTAATTACACAATTCGATTTTGTAACAATTTTAGCGATTGGCAATCGATTCTAGGTGTAAATTGTATTATAATTATCGGCGTACAACGGCTAACACGTGAACGAACACGTGTTAGCCGTCGCCACCAGTCCAGTCACCACCAGAACAATATATCGATGGTCCTGTATGTTTAATTATCAGTTCAAGGTCTTCTCAACTTCGAGATGATTAAGAAACTATGATATGTATCATTAAACAGCTACGATTTACATCTGACAATGTGCGCATAATTTTTACGTTTCACGCGTACGAGAATAAGTCTGAAGTCACGTGACTAACGAACAAACCAAACCGAATTTTGTGGATATATGCACTTCGATAGTGTATATCAGCGGTTCCCAATTGGTGGTCCGCGGACCCCCAGAGGTCCGCGATTATGTTGTTCTGTAGTGATATTTTTATTTTATTTTAGTGAAATTATTAACTTTGTATAAAATTAAAAATTAAATCATATTGAAAATAAATCGTATAAATTTATTTCTCATTTTCATAATAAAATAAAATCGAAAAGTAAGTATTTACAAGAAAGGGGTCCGCGGACCAATTTAAGTTATAGCTAGGGGTCCGTGGCTTCACACTAATTGGGAACCGCTGGTGTATATTGTGATATATAAATATATTAATTAGACCTTAAAAAAATAACTCGCAAAACTGTAAAGCAATAATTTACATGTTATATGTTGTCATATTATACCAACCTATCAAAGCGTATTCGTTAACAGTTATGCGTTTCTAGCGTACTCTAATCAAATTTTTTAAAAGTCAATTATTCAGTCAAAACCAGAAACTGAGTTACATAACATATGGTTTAACATTGAAAGTGCGTTTTTGCATAATATTCCACTTAACGACATTCAATGCTATAATATGATTCGATCGTCGGATCGAATTAAATCACACTTGAACACTTGAACACTATCAGCATATTCTGCGAAAGAAACAAGAGTGCGGTCATATAAATACAATTAAGGAAGTGATCAACTTGGGGTATAGTCACAAATTGTATCGGAGTAGTTAAGTAGCCTGTAATTCTGAATTATACACTAGCACAGCGAATCCCATATAATTGTAAGGTTAAAATATAGGTAATAATAATATTATATACCTACTATTAGTTTGTATGATTTTTATTTTATAGTGTGCATCGGCCGTCTGTGTAAAGAGCAGAGTGAGCGGGTTTTAATCGTGAACACTCATATTCTTTCGAAAATTATCTACTTATTAAATGGAAGTAAAATAGGTTTAATTCTAACATTTTAAATTGCCCTAATTGTTTATACTGTGTTGATCCGTGTTTGTTTGTTAGTCCATAGCTCTTAAATTACAGACTATGTTTTTAAATTTCTAGTATAAATAATAACAATACCTAATTTTTTAACAAAGAAATTGGTAGGTATATAAAAAACGTTCAAATATGTTAAAAATATTGCACTTTTTAGTTAAAAAAATATTTATATCATGCCCAGTTGTGCCCTGGAAAATTTGGTCCGTGCCTAAGCAACACTCAACTTATGGACGATTCGAGTGAAGTAAAAGAGTTATCGTCTTATCGATTCCAATTATTATTGTTTATCTACTGCCAAATGTTCTAAATGTTTTTTCAATAAGTTTACTCGGGTAATAACATAAATGCATAATATGTCGCTTATTAAGTTATCGTAAATATATATATGTATTATGTATATACGCTTACTATTATCGTCGTTCCGGATCATCCCGATGGTGCCACCCGTGTATATGACCAACACTTTGGACTCATTCTGGTCGCTATCCTCGTTGGTATTCATCGAATCGCATCGTCTGCGGAACGGCTGGGGTGGCGTGGACCCAATGTATGCTTGCGACGGTGTGGATCCGTGATACGACTGCGAAGATAGATTGTACGGCTCAGGAATATCGTCAGCGTTATCGTTTTCGTTGGACACGCCGATCGTCGCTGCCTGGCTTTTTGCAATATTACCGTTTGGTCGCGATTCTAGTTGTGGTTTTTGATCCATTTCGATGTAAAAAAGTAGGTGTATTAGCTAGGATACACTAAGCAATATTAATAGTGACAGAAATAGAAGTAGTAGTAGCAGTAGCAGTTGCAGTAGGTTATAACGTGTGACCCCGCGTTTATGACCCACGATGGTCTTCGAAGTAGCACCTATAAACGCGAGATTAATATCATAAAATCATCAGCAATATTTTGTTATGAGGTATATAATTTTTTAAAGCATATTAAATATTCAGTGTATAATAGAATATGTAATTGTAATAAGTACCATCTATATTTACCTAAGATATAAACTGGCTCGAAATTAGTTAAAATAGATAATATTAAGATGTTCCATTATGGGGAAATCACTCGTTATTTTTATAGTCAGAATTATAATTTAATAAGTGCATTATTAACTGTATAGTGTTCATTGTCAAAAATAAAATTAAAATAATAATAATTTTTATTATTAAGATCAATAATAGCTGACAGTTATCACCAGTGTTCGATTAAAATATTTAGTAATATTTAGTGTTTCTCGTTTTTTGTGAGTTTTCACGACCGAATTCAAGGGAATGTTTATGAAAAATTATTTAGGCCATCTATTAATATGTACAATGTACGATAAAACTGCGATCTACCGCCGTTGTGCTGCGCGTCACCAGTCAGACGGCCAAAATACGTATAGCCGCACGGTGTAATAGTACCTATGAAGGTAAAAATTGCTACAATTCAATATGTTTCACATAAGTATGGTTTAAACGTTTAAAGGACCAGTAAGTATTTTAAATACTTTAATTTAATATAGGGTTCTATAAAAATAAAAATTCAAGATTGTTCCATTTAAACTAATGTGATTGAATTTCACACGAAAAAAACTTTTATATACTTTTACATAACATGGCAGCAATAATTTTCGTAAATATTAAACAAAATAATTGTACGAGGACTGTTCATATAACATTATTATCTGTGCTATAAATAATATAGTAATTAGTTGTGTCAAATCGGACAACATTGCGTCGAAATATCATGCAAACAGTAATATATGCTAGATGTTAGGAGAGGGACAAAGGGGACAATAGCCCTAGGCGGTAAATTTTTAGGAGTGGTAATTATTTTATGGTGAAACAAAGAAACATTTTTATAGAATAATAATTCAAAATAGTTTTTAAGGAATAATTATTATAATTAGCATTCGAACCGAAGCATATCTATTTTCATTCGTATTATTTTTGAGCAGGTACTTTCTTATAAATTATATTATTTACCAGTATACAATATCCTAATTTCTAATACACAAATCCAAGTAGGATGTATCGTGTTTTTCCGTATTATAACTTTATGGTTGCTGAAATTTATATTTAAAATTTAAAATGCTATATTTGTATATTAGAGTTATTATTAATTAATTTAGTATCTTTTCGTTTATAATATTATATATTATAAATATATAAGTAGCTAATAAAGCTACTTGTAGACGAAAAGTATAAATTATGCCAGAGGTTTATTTTAATACTAAATAAGTTTTTTTTTAATACAAGTGGGAAGCGTATACAACTAAGTGTGTGTGTTTTTTTTTTAAAGTCAAGGATCAAAGTTGTTTTGTAAAGTGTATCGTGTATGGAATGGTTGCAAGTTCAGAATATTCCTCAACATGGCGGCATTGCATGCGAACGCATAATACAAACAAAGTAAAATAATACTATGCTACCGCTAATTGCTGCGAAAAATATTATACAAATAATAATTACAAAATAAATAATATTATAAATTATAATAGGTAATGCTTACGGATAACGTGTGTGGGTGTGCTTAGATCGAAAAATTACAACGATTTTGTCGAGCCCCGTGGACTAGATGCAAACGAGACGCGAGACAAACCACTCTGCAGATGCAGTTGTTGATGGAGATCTAAGTAGGTATAAAATTATGTTAGATGAATTCGACGACCAAAGAATATGATGACAATATCGCACGCCACCGCTGCTGCTACGCCGGCGGAAAGTGTGCGCGGCTATGATATAGTATACGAGTGCAGTGCGAACACGAACTGCGGCCGCTGACGATTGTTGGCTATGTTGTGCCGATGCTGCCACCGTGCGTTTGAATGCGACGTTTACCTGTTGCGATACAGCGGGTCGCCGCCCAACGGAAAGCCGGCGCTTTTGCTCTTTGCTGATACAATAATATTGGTTCCGTGGGTAATAATATATAAGTGTATAATAATATAGCGATATCCAACAGAGCTTGCACGCGCGCAATCGCAAAAATTAACATAATAATATAATTATAATTAAAATAATTACAGGAATATAAAATTAATGATTAATAAAAGTTATAAAGATAATAATTATTATTTTTGGCATTTTATTGTTGTTCAGTCAACGAATGCCGAGATAGTAATGAGAATTAATGGCAATTAAAAATGATTTTGTTCAGGATCCCCGAATGCGTATAGCAAAGATGGACATTAACTAGATAAAAAGCTAATTTTTTTTTAACGTTTTAATATAACTAGTTAGTTTATTTTATAATCGACTTATGAAACTAGTTTAATTGATAGTTGAAATATATTGATAGCTTTCCTCACGTGGATAAAAAAATAATCCATCAAGTTAAAATATTTTGAAATTTTTCGTTTATACGTAAATATTAATATAAAATTAAATTAATCCAATACTAAAATAACACAAACGCTATTTTCTTGATAAAATTATTTTGTATATTGATATATTTTATTATGTTTCCATCTTAATCTCCGTACTATATTATGTGCAATATATTTTTACAAATTAAATTAAATTATGTGTAAGTTTATTAAAGAATAATCATTTTTATAATATTTAACAAAATATGCTCTATAAAATCTGTTGGTGATTCTAGGTACAAACAAATTGATTTTTTTGTAAACTGGATAACGAACAACAATTTTTAAACTGTAGAATTTGAATAATTTAACAAATTTGACAATCTTACCTATGAACTTATATTTATAGTACATAGTATTTTAGGCTATAATATTTTATTTAAAAACGTAATTATTACTATTTATCGCATGCGACTCGGATGAATTTTTAATAGGCACACTGAACTATTATTAAAATATTATGTACCTACTATTAAACAGTTAAATGAAATCAGATCTTATTAGAAACACATACAAAGTTATTATTCGTCGTCGTAAGCACTTAAGTAGTTTTAAAAGAGTTTTATTTTTATCTTTACTCTTTAGCTTAAATTTGTTTTAATCGACACTAATGACCTATCTATATCTTTTGTAACATAATTTAGGTACTTAATCAAATATAAACCATTCGTTAAATATTCAAGTCATTCGAAACTAAAATTATTGGGCTAGAAGTTGGTACGATTAGCAAGCAGTATATTTTATATAGAAAAAATAAAATATACAGGATGATTTTACAAACATATCCCACCTCTTTTCCTTTAATAATGAATTTATTCAAATCCTGATGTTTGGAATATGTTATTTTATATTTAGACAACATTCTCAAATACTACCTTAGATTTTTATGCAATTTAAGAAATAACGATACCAACTTGTTTCAGATTTGTTGGCATTTTCTAAACTTGAGGGTATAATTTTAAAAAAGTTTTAAATCTTATGGTTGTAATGTTTTAATAATTTTAAAGTTCAATACGAATTTCCACTTACAACAATTTAAAAAATTTAAACACGTAGATACATTGTTTGATAGAAACCTGTTTGAACAAATTTCAAATGTTGACAAATTATATGAGTAATCAAATTAGTAATTACTATACCAAAAATGCCCCAAATATCTTTCTCAAAAATAAAATGGAAAAATAGTTATCATAATTGCATTCAACCATTCAACTTGTATTACAATATTGATACGTCATACATCGTTACATATCTTTTTAATAAAACAAAATTATTGTCGACTCAAATTTGTGTTTGTAATGAAATTTCAGACTTTTAGTTAACGAAATTCTTTTGTTTTATATATATATATATATATATATATATATATATATATTTATATTTATATATTAATATGTCTTACCTATTTCACCCGCAGAAAGTTTCTCTATTTTTATATTATACCTACTGATAATGTGTGTTTATTACGTATATTGTAGTTAATTTTATGATATACCTATATCACATTATATTAATAGGTTTTTAATTTTTATATTTTTTGTAGTTAGTACGTAACGTAGGTATATAGTATTTTAATATTACAACATGCCTAATATGCACTTATCAGACGTAATCGACGTATTAGACATTCTTTAAACATAATTATATTATGTACAACAATAAGGCATTTCCAATATAAATAAATGAATTTAAAATGTATTGTAGTATTTAAGTATGCATATATTTATAATATAAAACAGTTTGGTCTTTAATCTTCAATTCATCAAGCACTGAACCCTATAGCCCTATAGTTATGATTTAACCTGGATCCCGTTGAAAATTATTGTACTGGAATAAATCGTGAGCCAGACCAACACCATGGTGACTGATAATTATTAGGTATACACTATGATAGGTACATTTAATATTTTAAATTAACTCATATTTTACTCACATAAACAATATATCCCTATAAGTTTTGCATTCTCAATTTAATCTGCATACACATAATATAACAGTTTGGATATAATACATCGAAAGTAGTAATTTATATCTAACTGATTAATTTTAGTTGAAAAAACTCATGATAAATATAGTACCTACCTGATAATTATACAACGTTTATAAGATACTCAACAATGCTTATCTACCATATTATATACATAATAATTTTGTTAGGTACATTGATATGTAGATTATTTATATAAATATTATATATTGAGTAATATAACTATAATGTATGACTGCTAATCAAATAACCGCATACTGTCATTTTTTACGTTATCAAGAACTTATGTTTTGAATTATTTTTAATTCATATTAGCATATTATAGTACTAAATTCTTATAGTAATTAGTAATACTGTATCGTTAATTACGTATAGGTACTTAATAAATGCGCTTTATATATATTCAAATATTGTCGTAAAGACTGTACATATTATACCTACCAAATTGTGTGCCTATAGTGCTACTCATCTCGAATAAAACAGATTAATTGTTAGCGTAACATTCTCATTCTGTAGTTCAATAATACAAAATTATCACATAATATCTACGTCCGTCTTACCATTCTGCGGTGCCTTCACATGATTAAGTAGCCAATAAACTGTTCAAATTAAGTAATGATTATAATCTGTAATAAAAAATATTATCTAAAGAAGTTCCTAATAATCTAGTGATTTACTAAGGCCTTTTTTCCAAATGTATTAAAGAAACTGTTGCAGCTATAATATAGGTTTATTGTTTACCTCAACTGGTTACAATTGTTAAACTAATTTAAATTCGATAAGATCTATTTTATATATTTCTATATAAACACTTCATTGATCATTTTACTAATAAAAGTTACGTTTAGCCTACAAGAACTACGAAGAGACATACGAAGACTAGAATATTGTAGATTGACTAGATTGTATCTATACATAGTTTGATATATATATTATACTTTTAGGTGTCTATAGGTAGGTATGATAATATAATATAGGTAAAAAATTGCAATTGTTATGTTACCTATTACAAATTAGATTAAATAATAAATTATAATTTTTATTGCACTTTTAGTATCTTTTCAGCGCCTTAATTGATGTCATAATTTCAGGCGCATTATTATAAGTAATGCTTAAAGTTACAGTTAGAAACCATAAGCTATTAATTAAGAGAACGTGATACCCATATGGCCATATCTTAAGGGCAAGTATACTGCAGTCTGTCGATCTAGAGGACAATACAGAAAATTTTTACTGTAGGTATCTTAGTTAAAATAAAACAGTTTATACTTCAATTACAGTACAATTTTAAGAAGAGAATAGTTCTGAAATAATGTCATATCATTCTTGAAGAATATTTTCTAATAAAAGTATTACGATAAAGTATAGGTACCTACTATAAAACCTATCTATAAATAATATAATAACAAAATATTATTAAAGTTTATTAGCCTAATTAAAATTATAAATATATAAATTTTATGTCTGATATCGGTAAAACTGTAAGCATACAAAATAAAAATATTTACCGGACTCAGTTACAGCTATACGAGTATCACTTGATGGGTGTATACTGAGGTCAGATTCACCTCTGAACTCATCCATGATCTTACAAATTTAATTTTTTTTAGTAAAATATTTAACTACTTTTATTTGAGAGTTACCGGTTTTCGTGATTCCACCAAATTTTAAATTGTTCGATTTCTTTTCCACCAAATCGTACCATATTCCCTTCTTCGTCAAAATATAGCTATAATATTTACACTATTATCTGTTTTGCACTTTTAAATATGAAAAAAAAAATCATAATTAAATAATAACAAAACCAATATACCTATTTTAGTAAAACCAACTGTATCTAGTAAATTTAATATAACGTTGATAAGCAACTAGAAGAGTTGACGCCAAAATGTTACATCATCATAGTAAAATAAGAACTTGAAACGAAAAATAGTCATGTTAGGAAATATTACCAGTAAGTAGTAACTCTAGTTTATAAATTATAAAAGAAAAAGAACCAAACCCAATACTTATACGTTATAACAACATTATATTACATTATAACTAAGATCACCCACCTTATTAGTCATAATAGTAAATATTTAGTCAGTTATTTTAGACAATAATCTAGTATTATAAAAAAAAGACTTTTTATATTCTTAGAGAATTTCGTATATTATTCTTGAAAATAAAATTCTTTAATTACTGAGAATTTTTAACGCTACAGAATAATTTACATGAAAAAACCTTATATATGCCAACTTAAAATCGCCATATAATTAATATATAATGTTACCTACCTATTCCTATACATATTATATTCAGAATTTAAAATCAAATTGGTTTTTGAATAATCTCGGGCATTTTTCATTTTTTTTATATGAATTGGACTGCAGCACGCGATGTCAAGTATAATCAAAAAATTATAATTAAATAAGTAATAACCGCTTCTAATCAGATTTAAACACTTAAAATACTGCTGACGTAAATACTGTTAAAAAAATTCAAGTGTATGCGATTATTGATTATTAAAACAATATATACAAAGGGATTATATTAACAAGATACATTCAGTATTCAACATTTACAAAAAACGATTGAGTACCTACATTTAAAATTTAATAAATTGTATTAATAACCTGCAAAAGGAAGATCATTTATTAAGTATACCTAATGTATAGTAGGTATATACATATACATTATAGTCATTATACAACAACATGTGGCAAGCTTGTAATATAAAACCTGATGTTACTGATGTTAGTACGCTTTCATACTGCATAATTATATATACATAATTTAGTGAAATTTGAAAAATAATAAATTATCCACCAGTATTTTCTAATCAAAAATATAAACAGTAATTATAATGGTCAGTCCATTTTACTACAATCGCTTTATATTTGTATTATGTATAAGACAAATACTTATAAGTAGGTATTATACTTATAAAAGTATAACATACACATTGCACATATTATTCATTGATAATAGTAATGTAATGATATACACATTATTATATCATTATTTATTAGTATACATTTAGTATACATTTAGTTTAAGAAAATAATTTAAACAGTTTATAATTATCAGCTGCATAAATAAAAACTATCGAATATCCAATTATAATCGTATCATCAAATAGTACACTATCGTAATATAATAATAATATCTCACAGACATGGACGAAATGCCGCAATCTTCGGTCCTACACGATCAAAGGCGGCATCTCACCCTATTATCTATAAAAGTCCTTACTATACGGTCTCAGTCACTCAGTTGCTCACCAAATGTCATTTTTGAATATTTTACATATTTTATATTTGTGTATTTTTTTTTTTAATATATGCTAACAAAAATTAATTAATTATAATACATTTTTTTAAATTATTTCATTATTATTTTAATACACCTCTACCGTGTTATACTTAATACTTATTAAATCAAATTGTGCAAGACATTCCAAAACACCAGTTTTACACAAAGTAAGTACAAATTTATTTAAGCATTCTTCCCGTTTTGCTTTCCCTATAGTCTAAAATAAAGGAGAACTCTCGTACTCACCCTCTTTTTAAAATATCACATTAAGTTATAATATTTAAGTAATGAGAGAAGAAATAAGTATACAGCATTGAAGCATAATATTTAGCTATAGGTACCTTTATATAAATACTTTAATCAATTTCATTCACTTCACATCTTTATTTATTTTTAACTTATTACAGTAGGTAATATAGTATATAGGAATAGGTAATACATAATATATATGATTGCAAAATCTTTAAAATGATATATTTATATCTGTATTTAATATATCGTCGGTGAAACTGCAATACATCGTAAGTCCAAAATTTACTTTTTTCTGGAGACACATAAATGTGTTTATAAAATCAATATTTTTCTAATTTTGCAACAAATATATGAAAATAATCTATAAATTATAGTTATATTTTAATTATTTTATAAATTAATCAATTATTATTATTGATAATTTTATTTATGACGAGGTATTGTTTCGTAGTTTTCATAAATGTATGCGACATACTAGGTATTAAGTAATGGGTTTTTACTACAGTATGACAAAAAATTCTGTCATAATAATTTAAGATTTGTTCTATAAAATTAAATAGAGAATAATATAAAATATCTTTGTTATCTTTATTAATTAAAATTTAAAACAAATGAAAATAAAACAATTTATGTACTTAAATGTATACTGTCTCAGTCTTGAACATTTTCACTGGTAATTTTAGAAAAAAAGCATAATTTTCATTTAAAATTTAACATTAAAACAAATTGTGTACCTCTTATTAGAAGTTCAGTCTTGAACTACTCATTGGTAATTGCAGTAAAAAAAGAATAACATTAACATTATAGTATAAAACAAAAACATACAATTCTGGCATGCGCAGTTAAAATTAAAAGAGTTGTATCTACTAGCATAAAATGAATATTAATAATATTTAAATATTATTAAGATAATTAAATTATAAAGATTTTATTTGGTCATAGAACGGATGACAATCCTTTGGTAGCACTGCCTTAAGTTGCTGTAGATCTTATAATTATAAGAACATATATTATATGTATTTATTATACAAATTGTATTTGTATTATTTTATTCTTAATGATAATATTATTAACATGACATTATAAATAATATAATAATATAAATGTATTTTATGCAGATTATGCACAAGTAGGAACATACTTTTGTTTTTATTTAGTAAGTATCTACCTATTAATTGTATATCTATATAATAGTAGTGTGAATATATCTACAATATAGGTATTATGTACACTTTACAGCTGTGTTTATTTAATTTTAGATTCTGAACGAAGTGATGAATGTATTGATTTTACAATGATGTGTGTTTTTTTTTTTGTGTCTGTGTACAGCATAACTAGTCGAAATAATGCTTCAATTTCAAACTTTGGGGGTGGTTTCCGATGTAAAATTGAATATCCTTGGTGCATTATAGAGGTCAAAAGTAAACATTTTCCAACAGTTTTCAAAACAATCGAGAAAAAAAAATGACAGAAAAACGGGAATTTTTACGCAAAACCAGTTTTCGACCAAATCGATTTTTTTATATGGTTGTAATTCAAAAACTAATCACTATAAATACTTGAAATTTTCACAAAATGTTTATGTCAGTTATATCTGTATACAGTTTAATTTTCACAAATTTTTGACTTTTTTAAAGTTATTTATAGACCACTGAAATTTTCAATTTTGTTGAGAATTTTTTTTGAAGTGCCGGTAAAAACATGTTGGACGACCAAAAAAACTTGAAAATTGAATACTAGGTTTCTTATGAGTTTTTGTTATTGTAGCTAAAAAAAATTTTATAAGCGTTTATAGTTCAAATTTTTACGAAATCTGTCGAAAACGTGAAAATTTGCAAGTAATTTTGAAGTTGAAAAATCATAAAATTTTTTGCGTTTATAACTAAGGATTAAAAATACAACACTAAGTTTTCCATAAGTTTTACTTCTAGTAGCTATAGAGAAAACTCGAAGCATCATTATAGGAAAAATTTTAAGTGCGTTTGAATTTTAAATTTTTACGAAATAGCGTACCGATAACGATTTATCCTGAAACGATTTTAAATATTTGTTATTATTCAAAAAGTATAAGTCCTAGATACTTGAAAATTTTACAAGTTATTTAGATTGACATTTTCTTTACATGATTTAATTTTCAAAATATATTGACTTTTTTTGAGATATTTATAGATGACTGAAATTTTCAATTTGTCTGAAAATTTTTTTTTGAAGTGTCGATAAAAACTTTTTAGCCCTATTAAAATACTTGAAAATTTAATACAAAGTTCCTCATAAGTTATTATTATAGTGATTAAAAAATTATAAGAATACATAGGCACAATTTTTTTTTATTAGTATTTGAAGTTCAAATATTGACTTATACGTAAAAATTACGGCAAAATTTTCTAATTATCTTAGATCGAAATTCATAAAAAATTTTCCTTTTATACCTTGGATTTGAAAATTTAATACAAGGCTCCTTACAAGTTTTTCAATCTTTATCACAAAAAAAATGTCCACCGGAAATTCAAATTAAATTTTTATTAGCATTTGAATTTCAAATATTGACAAAAATTCGTCAAAACCATGAATATTTGCAAATTATTTTGTAGTTCAAAATTCATAATATTGTTTGTATTTATATCTAAGGTTATAAAATTTAACTCCAAGTTTTCCATAAGTTTTGCTTCAAATAAATATAGAGAAAATTTGAAGTGTCATTATAGGAAAAATGTTTTGAGTGTTTGAGTTTTAAATTTTCATGAAATCGCCTAATGATAACGATTTATCCTCAAATCAGATATTCGTATATCTATGATAATATAAGGTATTATGAATTATGATAACTACATGATAGCTACACTAATTGATTAACTATGCCTTATGCAAAATGCGACTTAATTGATAAATAAAATATTTATTTCAAAATATAATATATGACAATATTTAAATATAATATATCCTAGACTGACAAATCATCTCCGTTCAGAATCGTTTTTCGTATACAATGATACCTATCATTGCATTCAAATTTAATCCCATCCATTACAGTAACCTACTGTACAGCAGAGCGACATCCACGACTTACCCGCTTTTTTAACTATGTTTTTCAATTGAATAACATATCAAATGCTATACAGTTTTTCGCCATATTTAAGTATTATATACATTTATTTATCCATATTTCTATTTCTTTCAGTACAAATTAACAACAATATACCTAAAATGATTTTTATTTTGGAATTTTAAATTTTGATGAGTATTTATCAAATTTTTTTCGCAAATTTAACATTTTTTTATTTATGTATGCCTATATTTTCCTTTTTTGTCTCATATAACTTATGATCGCCAAAAAAAAGTTTTTATTTTATTTAATCACATGTAAACTTGGTGTTATGTGCTGATTAAGTACGAATATAAGTAACAGAAATTTTTGATAGGTAGGGGAAATCTAGGAACATTAACTTGAAATATCATTATAACGTTAATTTTATTCTATATACAGGGTGTCCCACAGAGATCCGACATTCTGACAAATGATATACCTAGCTTTTGTTCTAATCAATATTTAAAAAAAAAAAGTCTTTTAAATATAATTCATAGACACTTGCGCTACATTTTTAGAACATATTTTTTATTTTTTAATACTGAAAATAAAAAACTTAAAAATTGATAAAAATTTTTTTCGAAATATTCAATATAGCCAATTTGTAAATCTGATTTTTAGAAAAACGTATATGGTAAAAACACTTATTTAAGTCGAATGGCTGATTTTTTAAAATTTTTTTAAATATCAATATTTTCGTTAAGTAAATTACGATCTAGTTTATGTTAGAAACCTTGTAATTTAAAATAATAATAATAAAGTTTTTTAAAAATATTTTATAAGAACATTTTTAAATAAGTGCATGTTAAAATCTAATAATTTTTTTATTGTTTTTATTTTAATAATATGTGATGTATAAACAATAAATTACTATAATTTAAACAAAAATATTGATATTTAAAAAAATTGTAAAAAATCAGCCTTTTGACTTAAATAAGTGTTTTACCATATAAATTTTCTGGAAATAAAATTTACAAATTGGCTATATTGAATATTTCGAAAAAAAATTTATCAATTTTTAAGTTTTTTATTTTCAGTATTAAAAATAAAAAAATAATAAATAAAAATGTAGCGCAAGAGTCTATGGATTATATTTAAAAGAAATTTTTAAAAAATATTGATTAGAACAAAAGTTATTTCACTTGTCAGAATGTCAGATCTCTGTGGGACACCCTGTATAGTTATTGTTTGATTCATTAATTGTTGTGGACTGTGGCTAGTAACTACTGTAATATGAAATCGGTCAGAAAAATACAATAATATTTTGTGCTTCCGGATTCAACACGATGACGTAATAGTCGTAACGCTCTCCGTGTCGCACAAAAATCAGGATAAGCCCAGCCATAACACCCATGTATTTAGGTACATGTCAAAAGTATTGAAAAAAATAAAAATAAAATGTTCAATTGAAATTGATTTATTATCATTATACACGGGTAAGACGCAAATAGATTATTATTTACTATCATAGAAACCTTATTATCGAATAATCCATAATACAATATTTATAATTTTTCATTTAATTATGGAGTAATTCACACCCGTAACACTTTCGGTTCACCACGGCTGAGGCCATGAATCCGACTTAAGGTACCTCGTATCTACCTACCACCCGTAAAGGAGTTTCACTTTAAAAAGTTATCTTATAAATATGTTGTTTGTGGCTATAAATGCAAAATGTTTATCTTATATGTTAACAGTAATTTGAGCGGAGCGATAATAATTTTTTTAGAATTGGTTAATAATTAATGAATCAAGCTTCCCATCACTATTTGTCTTTCGGGATGGTCCAGCTTTAACCGATGACCAACAACGTTATACGAACCTAATACCCAAACCCAAGTGTCAAAAATTCAATTATATTATAACTCTTGTTGAAAACGGACCAGTAGTTTTTTACTTTATGGAGGACTAAAAATAAATTATTATAAACCCAGTGGCGAAGCGTCATAGGAGACAAAGAGACAACGTCTTCCCACTTAGAAATTAGAACACGGGACAAACAAATAATTATTTTGTTTTATTTAATATTAGAAAATGTGAATTTTATTTTATATTATAAAATATATTGTGTATATGTTTCAGTATTGTTAAAATCGGTTTTTCGTTGTGTGTTGTACAGTTATGGATTTCTTAAAATAGATTAGAAGCGCGCGATACGGCCGTGCGTACGAGCTGGCGATACGGGTCATTCCAAATATGGTATTATATCTAAGAGACGTTGCGACGCCCTCAAGCCTCGCTACTGTATAAACCCTTAATTTTATATATTAGATAACAGGTAGGTACCTACCTAGTTCTAAGGACTACCAAGTTCTACTTTCTATTGATATTGCACTGATATATAAACTAACTTAGTTTATATAAATTATTATAGGTATCTGTGGGTTATTTTCATATACAATAAAGATCACTATTATTATTACTATTATAATTACTTACAAAATTTCAGGTACGATGAAATATAAGACTTACCTAAGCTATACCACTCAGCGACTGCTCACACTGGAAATACTGACCATTGTGCTGTAGTGACCATCATGAGCAATGGACATAATTAATTATATTATATTGACATAATATTGCAAATTTTTACATAGGCATTTATATAGAAACAAGAAAATAATAATAAACATCAAAATACAACTTTTAGATTTGCTTTTAAAGTTGGGTGACTGACGAATTGAAAATTTGCTATTAGATTGCGATAGAGACTGATTGAGTATGGAGCTGTTCAATAGTGATTTCGCGCGTACCTATTTAAAATGCATAATAATAATATATGATATTTTGATGTTAAAATGTTGAAATATTTTCATGATTCATTTTTTCTATATTTTTAGCGTTACAATATATCGCGTATCCATTGGCAACACTGTAAATCGATTGCGGCGCCGTGGCGGAAGTTCTCTCAAGAATCGAGATATCGTATAATCATAAGAGACGCAATGACAATAGAGTGGGCGTATTAGCGTTTGTCGTATACTGCCGACGTCGCTCTTATCATTATTCATATTTCATAGTTTATTTTGTACGTACTATACTACGCTCTGAGGGTGCGTTCGAAGTTCGAACGATACGAAAGACATATTACGATATACCGCCTAACTTACCCATATTATATTGGCGACAGCATATCTTAAATCATATTGTTGTTTGTTAGTATCGTTACTCGCTTGTCCAGTCGGAAGGGAATACATCGCGATCACAATATTTACCTTCGATCCCTGCTATTAACTGTAGTAGTCCGCAGACTAGTCGTCACCCATCGACGATCGTCTTTGTATTGTACGCACGCGCGATCGAGGTTTTCGTATTAAATGCGTTCACCGACATCATCTGATCTTTACTGGGCGCCAGGACCGAGACTCGACTGACAATAAACAACTGTGACATTAACATCGTCGGCGTAAGGGGCTCTAAAGTACCTACTCGCGAATCACTCGATTTTGTTCATAGTCAAAGGTCGTTCATTGTCACTCACGTCCGGCAACTCGACTTGCTCCCCTTGCGACACGTAGTCAGCGACCGACGTCCGTGTACACTATGCTTGTAAGTACTCTCCATCTCTAAAGCCAAGTTTTTTCATGTCGTTAGAACAGTCTGCACCGGATACCTATATTGTTTGCAATGATAGGTTTGACTAAGACTGCTCATTGTGAGTCTACAGGCACAATTAAAGGGTAGCAAAATTATGTATACCTCACTAATTCGTTTTGCCCTCACACAACACATTTCAAATCCATTGATAACAAATTTTTGTAATACAACTTCAATGTTATTATTCACGTGTATAGGTTATAGGTACAACCTAATTTGATATTACACCAGTACAGTAAAATACTTATCTTATTATATATTATAGTACAATATCATCCAACTTACAAAAAACATTAAAATTATTAATAATTTACATCTATACCTATTCATTAATAAGAATTCAATGTATTATTTTTAAACTATTTCCATTGTTTATTTGCAACATCCCTCTATATTGCTTTAATAATTTTGTACCTATGTAAACCATTGCCATACTTATACTCAGCCAATTTCTAATTTGTGGCACAGATACTTGAAAAACTGTGTTCACATATTTCAAAATTTTTTTGAATTTAACTTCACTTTGAAATACCATGTTTAAGTTAAAAAAGTTTCTTTTTAAATGTTTTTTTTTTTTAAATAAAAGATCAAATAGGAAAAATGTTGCATAAAACAAAAATATCGCTCTTTTCTCACATCATTTTGGCATTATATTGCAGGTTCTAGGAAGTGCTAAATTAGAGGTTGGGTATGCTTTAGCTACTCCCTTTAATTTTGCCTATGCAAGGTTCAAACTTATTTGACTTATTGTTTTTAAGTTTTGTTTCCTTCAATATGTTAAACATAATCTTTATTATTTCTAGTCAGACGAGTTTGACGTGGAAGAAAACAATTCCCAGAGTGATATAATAAATGAAGTAATTATTCTATTTCATCATGCATGCAAATTGTTTGCCTCATTTTTATTTTTACATTTTGTTTTACAGGGGAGCAATTCTGAGAATGTCGATTTAAGTGATAATTCTCTTCAAGTTGTTATTTCTGATGCTCTCAGTGAAAAGGACCGAGTCAAATTCACTGTTTTGTCAAAGGTGAAAGTTATATCATTGTAATAATATTTATTATTTATTATATAATATAATAATAATAATATTTACTTTAAAGACAACAATAATAATAAAATATTTATATTTTAGACAACATTACCAGATTTTCAAAGGTCAGAATTTTCAGTTGTACGTCAGCATGAAGAATTTATCTGGTTACACGATCAGTTTGAAGAAAATGAAGACTATGCAGGGTTTATTGTTAGTATGGAAATTTATGTAAATTAATTCATTCACTTGAATTAAAGTTTTGACAAATTAATAATGAGAAACTCATAATATTTGTCTAAACACATTTTGTTTAGTTATCCAAATTAAAGAAGTTGAATATAAACATTCAAAATTTAAAACAGCCTCTTACTGCCTAAATACTTAAAAAAAAGCATAAAGTAAAATTAGATAAATAAACTACTAATCATCAAGTTAGTTAGGCATGATATTTTAATAAACAATACAATATGTATTTAAAAAATGAAAACAGTAAGCATTTATTTTCCAAATTTTAGTATGCAATTTATCATTAAAACTATTATACTTTCTATCAATGTTAAATATTTTTGAATTAATTACTAAATACCAATG
The DNA here is from genome assembly GCF_037042655.1 of Diuraphis noxia. Lineage (NCBI taxonomy): Eukaryota > Metazoa > Arthropoda > Insecta > Hemiptera > Aphididae > Diuraphis > Diuraphis noxia. Next base: position 51,713,619 of record NW_028301711.1, read on the forward strand.
CACTATAATATTTACAAATTTACAAACTAATTATAAATAAGTATTAGAAGTATGCGTTTTACTTAAAAAAAATAATCAAGACCATATCATATGTTTTTTACCAAGTGTTTAATAAATACGGAGATCTCATTTTCTATATTAATTTTTAAATATATGTATGGACTATAAATTATTGTTTTTGTTGATTACTGATCAGTGTAATCTACGTATTTTAGATTCCACCTGCCCCACCTCGTCCAGATTTTGATTCTTCAAGAGAAAAGTTACAAAAATTAGGAGAAGGTGAAGGTACAATGACGAAAGAAGAATTTTTGAAAATGAAAAAAGAATTAGAAGCGTATGGCAATAAAATTATTTTAATCACTACCCTACATACCTCTTACTTTTTTTTTTTTAGTGAGTACTTAGCCACATTTAAAAAGACTGTTGCCATGCACGAAATGTTCCTATCAAGACTAGCTCAACATCCTGTATTTCGTTATGATACAAATTTTAGAGTATTTTTAGAATATGATCAAGATCTTGCTGTTCGTACAAAAAACAAAAAAGAACTATTTGAGGTTAGTATTTTGTTTTTTAAATTATTGTTTTAGATTTTATATTACTTGTATATGATTTGTTTTAAGGAAATTATGAAATCTCTATCGAAAACGACAGATGAATATCTACTTTCTGCAACTGTGAGAGATGTCAATGATTTCTTTGAGCAAGAAAAAAATTTCCTTATAGATTATTATGGCCATTTAAAAGATGCTACTATGAAATCAGATAAAATGGTAAACAAGCATAAAGGTTAGTATATTATGCATTTATGTACTACTTTTTAATAAAAATTCAACATTAATTTATATCAAGGGTCAGCAATCCTAGGCATTTAAAGCAATTTTGTGGCCTAGATTTATAACTAATACAAAAATATAATACGTAATCTACAATGTAGGATGTTATTGTGCTTGTTATTATTTTTAATGTGAAATCAACATTTCTTAAGAGGACATCATACCCGCAAGTGTTTTCTCAGTCTTACTAATCCATAACGAGGGGCTATATTTTAGCCGAAAATATTAAAGCCGACAGTATTTTAGCCGACAAATATTTCAACAGAAAATATTACAGCCGATAGTATATTAGCCGACAACTAGAATTTGACAGTTTGTAACATTGATTTTAATCAATTGTTGATTGTGGAGTCGTATTGCCTATATTAGCATCCTAAAATAAAATATTTCATTAAATTTTTATTTTTTGTATGTTATGTAATTGAATATTGATATGAAACAAATAACAATAAAAATTAATAATATAGTTTATATATGATATAAAACAAAACTGATGAATAAGCAATTTTGTAATATTATTGTACGGCGTTTTGTACCTAATAACCTAATTATAAGGATAAAAATAATAGGTAAGAAGTATAAAATAATCTATGTACAATCTACCAAACAGGGCCGTATTTAGGAATTTGACACCAAGGGGCAACAAAAAAAATACGCCTCATTAATCATTATTCAAAATACAAATTTAAATTATAAAAAAATTAGCCGCCTTCTCCTACTCAGACGCCCGGGGCAACAGTACCCTGTAGCTCCCCCCTAAATACGGCCCTGCTACCAAACAAAATTCCTTGTCTATGTACATAAATACAAAATATTAAATAATATCTACAGTAGGTATTAGTCGTATTACAATTAAAACAATATTTTATTATTTTATATAATCATATGGCAATATTATTAAAATAAAATGTAAAAATAACTAATAAATAAATTATACACTTGACACGGTACGCGGCGGTGTCTGTACTTTGTACTGGCTGCTGCTGCGTACCGTGTCACACTAATGTATTGACAAAAACCTCAATATGCAATTTTGTGCAACATTTTGTTCCGGTTCTAAATCTGCTGGTGATAAAATGATGGGATGCAGGGGGACTTATCTGTCTATGATGCTTGTTAAAATGCAACTCCCTTTAACTGATTCTTAAAAAGGTAAGCTAGTAGGTACTCAATTTCTATGATATTATAGATTGTTAAAAACAATAATTAAATAAGATGGATTTGTATTATGTTTATAATATTATATTTTCTGATATAATGCAATGCATGTTACATTATTTCTAATTAAATACCTGCATGGTAAGTTGTGTAACTGTTAATATTAAAATTAAAATTGTGAACAATATATTAACATCATTAATAGCAGGTATCGAACAGATAGGTACCTAGTACTAGTATACGTATAGTAGTAATTTAATACCTTTTTATAGATTTTGGTATTAATTAATCATTCATAATCTAATATGCAATACATATGTAAGTAAGTAGTTATATAGGTATATAATAGGTATGTTAAATATTCAAAATTACATTTATGTTACCTATGCAATATGTAAAACTCATCACAATTAGTAACACCCTGCCTACTTTTGTACCTTTATTGTAGTATTATATAATAAGTTTACTCTGACATTCAAAATATGTGATTTAAGGTTTTTTATAAATTTATAAACAGGTTAACAGAAGTACTTATTTATTATATTTTGTGGTATTTATTTCCATGGTTTTATGTCATTCTTTGAGTAGGTACCCACACTTATTTTTATGTAAATTGCATATAATTTTCTGTTATAACTTTGAATCATGTTTGGTGAAACATTTAAGGGTTGGTGAGTACACTGGATGTTAAATTTGAGAGCAAAGAAAAATTAAAATCTCCCAAGTGATTAAAATCTATTTATTAGTGATTGTTACTAGTTAAGTATTTTTTTTTTGTGTTGATAGCATATTAAACAATTATTTAAAACATTAGGAAGGAACATGCAACATGGGCATATAATTTATACTATTTAGGTATATATACATTATACAATATATATGATTTGCAATTTGCAGTTGGGCATAAAAGTTACAGACAAGAATACTAACAGTATAGCTTTGCACTAATTATAAATATTTAACCTTTTTATTCTTTATTATTATTGAAAATAATAATTTTGGGTGGCATATTTTATTCAACTGGCACGGCAGTTACATTTAAAATTAAAAGGTGTTAAGGGCATCCATTTGCATATATATAAATGCTCAAGTTAACAAAAAACAAAAATTAAATTGCTGTTTCTTACCTTACTCTTTGTTACTTATTTAAAATTAATTATCAATAAAAATTATTTATACATTGTTTATGAGTAAAAAAGCTCTTTGAAGCAAGCTTGTGATAGAGATAGAGAGTAAAACAATATTGATTATTCTAAAATAAACGAATAAGAAAAACTATAGATAGGTACATTCAAATAAAATACAAGGAAAGATATTATTGATTAAAAATTGAAAATAATATATTTTTGCAAAGGTGAGGCATGATGTTCTAATGGTTAGATATATATCCCTGCCTCAGTACCTACATATTATTGACAGAGATTGATATAGCATATTACTATACTTATACAACTTATAGTTTAAATAAATGCAAGCCTAGAGGACCATACACACTCTAAACTCTAGAGCATTGTTAGTCTTAACTCTTAAGCTTTTAGAGCTGTCTAGTTTTAGCAACAATTATATACCTATAAAATAAACCTTTTTTTGCTTTGTAATTTGTATTATAACTTATAAGTATTCCTTAATTTGTTCTTGATAGTTGATAAAAAAATGTCAGTTTTCTGTGTAGTCATTATAATTGTTAGTACTTCTACTTCCATCAAGTATTATTAATAACGCGAGTGCAGCGTTTTTATTTTCAAAAAGGTTGTTGAAGTGTTGAACATTACTTATTAATAAAATTACTTATTACTTATACATTATTTATATCTAATTATATTATACCTACAATAAAATATTATTATATACCTACTAATTAATATATTATGTATAATTTGTTCTAGGGTATAATGTATGTAAAATAATATATATTGTCTTTCGCAGTATCACTATGTAATTAATTTTAAAAAATTGATTATGATAACGCTTATCGGTTTAAATTCGGCTTTAATAAGTTTCGGCTGAAATACTGTCGGCTGTGATATTTGTCGGCTTAAATAGGGTTCTGCTAATTTACTTGTCCAACCAATTATTTTTCGGCTAAAATTCGGTTCGGCTGATATATTTTCACTAATTATACGCGCTCCCATACATAACATACCAAATTGTACGCTTTAACAAAACTTTTAGTATTTTAAAATACACATAATTTGATTTAAAATTGAAAAAAAAACCATGAGATTCAATAAATAATAATTTTACTTCTGAATTTATGAATAAGTCATTTTGCTCCAATATTAAACTCGAATAGAATGTACAATTTGCCATGTTATGAATTTATAATATGGTGACAACACATGTGGGCGTGAGTGTTTATGCCCTGTTAATAAAAGTTCTATTTATTCCAATATTTAAGCTAGCAACATAAAATTTAAATTTCTGAATATAAATTGTAGTGTGTTATGGTTTAGTTATACGGATATACACATGTGGATATGATGTACTCTTAAATTATTTGTTTTATGTACCCATACATAATTGTACTACACTGTAAAGTTTAATATTAAGTAAATGTTATAAGTTCAGAGCATGACTATGCAATGAACAATTAATTATGTATTGGAACCCGTCCAGATACTGACCATCTCTTAACATGCACTACAAATAAAATATTGCGAATGGCATACTAAGGTGAACATATGGTTGAGAAAGTTGCGGGACTAACACATGTTCTTAATAAATATTATATTTCTGTACAGTTTGACTGTAAAGTACTATAGATTGAATAATATGTTATAATATTGTTTATTAAATAGAGAATTAATTAATAACATACATATTATTCTAAAAAATAAATAAAATATTTACCCTTAAATTAGCATTTTTTTTTTTTGGCCCTTGGTATAATCTTAGCCTAATCAATGGTATAAAAAGAAATCCTTATTAAAGACACATAAATATTTTAATTAAATATTGAACAGATGTTGCAGATTGTTATATCAAGATTTCATCATGTTTAGTCCAATTATCTACTTTTGATCATAGAGAACTTGATTGGTTTTTAAACCGATTTTCTGAAACATTGGAAAAGCTTAGAGTGAGTATTGCATTTTGTATAATACAATATATGTATTTAATTTTTATATATTTGGATTAAGTCTATTTTATTTTGTTATTTTTTAATAACTGCTTATTAGTTATTACTAATTTATTTTCGTAATTTTTATGTATATGTAGAAAGTCGAAGGGAGAGTTGCATCAGATGAAGACCTTAAACTTTCAGATACATTGCGTTACTATGTAGGTGATTCATTTGCTGCAAAACGATTATTATATAGGCGATTGCGTTGTTTGGCCAACTACGAAACAGCTAATCGAAATTTAGAAAAAGCTAGAGCAAAAAATAAAGATGTTCATGCAGTAAGTAATTTTTTACTTTATATAGATACAAATAAATATAATATATTTTATAATTTTTATTTCGTTAACTTGTTTAACGAGGCTCAAGAAGTTTATGATGTAAGTATCCATTAGTATGTTGTATAATGGCATAACATGATCATATAGCAACATGTTAAGATTTGCCAATTGTTTTGTTAGTTATATTTTTAGAAATGTATAATTAATATACAAACATACTTCAAATTTTAAATTTTATTTGATCAATGTATTCTTAAAAAATATTACTTTTGCAAATGTCGTAATTATTGATAAAAGAGTAGTTTGCATGTTAATGACTAGTACATGTCTATATTATTTTTTTTAAATGTTAATCTATCATTTATGTAAAATGATTAGTAGTCTGGATTTATGTGTTTTTACACCTTGTTATTAGGTATATGCAGTCTTATATTAGTAATTAAACATTTGGATAGTTAAAACAGAATTCATAAGAAAACTTTTTTTTTTTGCATATTTAAGAATACTTTTTGGGTTATGGAATATAAATTTATTCACCATATTTTTGAGCACTGAATAAATTGTGAGACACAACCACTATTTTAATTTTAATAATATGGAACCTAAAAAAATGTTAAACATTTGTTAATTATCATTTTTTTAAATGTGATTTTGATTAAAAAAAACACACACACATATTGATAGACTATTAAGTTGCTGTGTTGTTATTATTTTTTCTAAACTTGTTCACTAAACAACATATTTATTTATCAAATATCCGAGTATTTAATTTTGCGATTGCCTGATTTTGATACTTTATTCTCAATACCTTTTGAAACAATGGATATAACCAATAAATACAAAAAAATATTATTTTAGCTAACACTTAAAGGAAATTATTCCATCATGCATGTGTATATACTTCACATAAATAATTATTTAAGGACTATTGATAAAAGAAATTTTAAAATTTATACATAAGCATACATAATCATTAATTATTTTCCTAATTCTTAAGAGAATATAAGGAGAGTAATTGTTGATTTTCAGAAAATATTAATCTGGACTACATCAATATATTATATCGTTAGGAATAATAGTATTTCTAATCAAACTAAATATTTAGTTTAATGAAAATGGGTATTTATATATGTTTTTAACTTATAATTAGCTTTGTTATAAATGAATTCCATTGTAATGTGATTATTGAATGCTAAATTACAAAGTTGATTTTATGTTATAATCTATTATAGCTTTATTTTTTACTATCATTTTTACAGTTTTATAGTTGAAATATTTAAAATTTGTATTTTGTATTTCTTTTTCTTTAGTAGACTCAATTAGAAAATTGTCAGCAGAATATTATATGTGTTACATAGTTTAATTATTAATTATTGTTGTATGAATAACATCTCAAAAACTAATATATTTTTAGGCAGAGGCAACTCAACAGATATCGTGTGAAAAATTTGAAGTCATGTCTGATAAGGGAAAAGAAGGTAAATGCTGTATTTTGTAATACGAAATTCAATATGGTTTTTCCATTTTAGATTACATAATTATATATATATACAGTGTCCGTGAGGATTTACCCATTGCGATATCTCCTGAAATAATAAACGTATTATAAATCTGTTTTTTTTTTTTTATTAGACTCACATAGACAAGGGCTACACGTATTTTATTTTTGAATTTTATTTCATCTTTTGGTAACATTTTTTAATTTTTTAAAATAATAAAGATACCTATTTTATAGTTTATTTTGCTGAAAACGTTGGCCTTTCTATGTTTTATTTTCATTAACCATAATGATTTTTAATAATTTTTTTAGTATATGGATAAAACGGTTAAAAACTGGTTATTATTCAGGCAGCGAGTCCCCCTCAATGGGTATATATATACTACGAGACACCCTGTATATATTATATTTGGTAATAAATAATTTAATGAACTTTTTAATTATTTCAGAATTGATTGATTTTAAAGCAAGACGAGTGTCAACTTTCAATAAAAACTTATTAGAACTTGCTGAGTGGGAAATTAAACATGCACAGGTAACTAGATATTTTTAGAACTTTGTTTTGGAAACAATAAGCCAATATGATTTTCAAATAAATGTATCTTCTTTAACAGAAATTTAAATAAAGATAAATCCTGTATGCTAGACTATGCATACAGGATAAACATCAACATGGGTTAGATGCTATAAAATAGCAATTATTTCTAAGATTTTATGAAACGTAGTTTTTAAATGAGAAAAAATGAGGCAATGCTATTCTGTTGTTTAGTTTATATTGGTAATAATTAGGGCTTAGAACTTATTGACTTAAAAATCTTGGGAAAACAATTCATAAAATAACATAAATATAGTAATTAGTATATTAATTGTACAGTCGGGTACATAATGAATATGATTTGATTTATTTTGAATTTATTTTATAGGTATCTAAATTCATTTTTGAAATAAAAGCAATATAATTAATATAATATAAAGCTATAAAATATCCTAGTCAAGCAAACCTCCTCTGCTTAGAACCGTTTTTCATATCACTGACATTATATTATTGAATTCAAATTTAATACCATCCATTACAATAGCGCACTTGTAACATACTGTACAGCAGAGCTACAGATTATTTGTTCTGGGTTTTTCTTTTTCTTGTTTCTTATTTTTTTATAACAAACTAAAAAATACAGGACATTTAATCAGGTCCTTAGGAAAATCAATGGTAAATTATAAACATTTTCTTATCATTAAATGTGTTATATTAGACAAATATTAAAATATGCATTTTATTTTCTTATAAACTGTCATTATTACATAAAATTAATAGCTAAGAGCTTAAACCAAAAAAAATACATATTATACTTATACAAAATATAATATAATATATTAAAAAAAAAAGATTTTCTTAAAATTTATGAAATTTCGTAAAAATGCTCAAAAAACAAAATCAAATATTTACCATAGAATTCTGCATGACTTAAGTCAAATTTCTATAAAGGAAAATCTTGAAACTATTATAGGGCCCTCAGACAAAGCCTATGAATTTTCTCAATGCCATAAAAAATAAATTAAATGAAAAAAAGTTAAATCAGAAAATAATATTAAATATTTAAGTATGCTGTTGTCATACGGTGTGTATGTATGTAATGACTTGATAGTTAAGGTTAATTAGTGATACAAAATATCAATTGATTTTATAATATACTAGCTGAACCCGTGCACTTTATAGCCTGCTAAAAATCCTACCTCTTTATGTCTGTGTGTTAAATTTGTTCCCTGTGAGGCTGTGATAATGCTAATAGTTTATCCTTTTGTAAATTTATTCATTTTATCGAGAAACGTCTGACAATTCAAATATTCAATTGAATAGTATTTGGGGTTATCACTTTTTAAATTAGCCTATAATCTACCAATAGTTCTAATAAATCTCTGTACTAATTAACTTGTTCATAATCAGTCCAGCAATTAGAATGGTATGTAATTCTGGCAATTTCACTTTTCCACCAACACAGCACATAAATGGTGCCTCATTCTTAAATTTGAATGCTGTACAATATGCATAATTCATCCATTTTTCCAATAACTTTAGATAAATATTATAATTATACCAAATTTTGTTGTAATCGGTTCACCAATTGAAATTGGAATACATAAAGGATAAACGGACAGAAATCCATTTTTATAGATATAAATATATATTTATATATATATAGATCTGTTTGTCCCATATATATTTCTAAATGGCTGGACCGATTGCGACAAAATTTGGTACAGAGGTATATCAGACTTAGTTGCAGAAGATAGGTGAAGTTATAAAGTGACAAGCTTAATTATTATTTATTGTCTCTTTGCTCAATTATTTCTGAAGCTTGTATTTCCGTTTTCTTAGTGCTCGAAGCGTACAACTATTGATCAATCTTTTTTTGGGAGACATAATTAAGAGGTAGAGTTTTTTTACAGACTATGAAGTGCATAGTTATAGATAATTCAGGGATATATTGTGTTATAATAACAATAAATATCCATCACTAATAGCAACCATTTATATATAAACAAAAATGCCCATCGTAAATCTCAATATGTTTGAGCCCCTCTCAAGATAGGGCTTATCACTTATTAACATAGCCTGTCTTCTATCCATAGGTCTAATATATATCTGTACCAAATTTCGTAGCAATCGGTCCAGTTATTTATGAATGCATAAAGGACTATTAAACAGACAAAAATTCATTTATATATAATATGTATAATTATATATAGTTATAAAATCAATTACTATATACCAGTGGCATGTGTGGAAAATAAATATTAAGTTTAGCGTTCACTCTATGGCTCTTTGGAAATTAATGTGTAAACCGTTAATATTATATTTTTATTTAAATTCATAATTATTGGTCATATTATCTTATGTTGTATTGTTCAGTTACTTGTTAGTTGTTACACTATTATATACATTAATATATTATTACACATATTAGGATATTATCTAGACGAAATACTTGTACATATTAAAAAAATATTTATTTTAGGAGGTTTATTTATGATAAATTGGTACTGGTCTAGTGGTCTAGTTGACCCTTGTCCAGAAGGCGATTCTCCCGCCACTCAAGTTTAGTTGACGCCCTCCACTTACATCTCTCGCATTTCCAATGTTATAATCAATAACCAATAATTTATTTAAAAATGTACAAATAATAATACATTATAAACATTATACATCTATGATTATACAGAACATTTCAGGTGACCAAAATAAAAATATATAAATAAAATATGATAATATAATATAATTAAATAAATAGTAATACATAAAAATTATGCTGTCGGTCAAGATTTCATCATGTTATATAGGGCACCTGCTATTATACCTATCTTATATCATTAATTTTACTGCACAGATATTACCAAACATTATTCTTAAAATATCTAATTAGAGAATTTCACACAAATACCATATGTATATGATCTCGCACTTTTTTATCTGCACTCAGTATATTATACATTTTATAACATCAAAAATAGGAGAGATGTAAATGGCAGGTGTCAAATTGTCAACTAAACCTGAGTGGCAGGGGAATTGCCTTCCCGGCAGGGGGTCAACTAGACCAGTATTGATAAATTGTGTTTGGTAGGCCCCATTTTTACTATTAGCCCCCAGACCCATTATTCTATAAATTCAGGCATGAATTTAACCTTTTTAAAAACAAAACATAAATGGCATATTCATAATATATTTACTATACATTATTTTCAGCATCAAATAGACATTCTAAAAACTAGTCTTGAAATGATAAACAGCGAAGAAAAGAAGTCAACACTTAACGTCGAGGTAATTTCATAATTAATTTTATGATTTTTCACAGCAAATGTGTAATGTTATTTTATGGCTGATTTAAATTTAACCATATACAGTGGAATGTCGATTATTCTGTCTGTCAATTATTTGCATCAAGATTTGCAAATATACTTAATAATAATATGTTTTTTTTTCATATTTTATAAAAATAATTATACTTGAAGTGTATTACTTAATTTGCTTTACAAAATAATACATAATATATTGATTTCTTAGGGATAGGATTTTGATGAGTTGTATTATTGTTTTCTAGAAGAAGTATTATTGCCATATTTTTTTATTGAACAATAATTCAAAAAAATCTTTATTTTTTATTCATTTTTACATATATTACGTAAATTATACACATTTAAGCTTCAAGACATTATGTTTAACTTAAAAATTTAAAGGTAAAAAAAAAAATGTGTTTAGATACTTTTCTATGACATTCGTATAATGCTGTATCCTTGCATTTTGTTCATTTTTAGCTTATTTTTAGGTTATCAATAATTTTATCCTTAATTAATCATGTAATCAGGGGTAGTCAGTAACAAGAAAATTGTATTGTAATAAAATATTTAATGGAAAGCAGGAAAAGGAATAATACCTATTATTTTATTAGTAAAAATGTTAATTTCTGAGATCAATGAGCATATGATACAAGTTGCCATTTGGCCACTCCTGGTATATACATAGATACTCATACAAATAATATAATATATTATATAATATGTATGACAAATGTACAAATAAAATATTTAAATTCAGTATACATGTACAATGTACATTTTTAGTGATTATACAGTGATAATCCTCCCAAATTAATTATCTGTTTCCTTTTTGGTCCTAATTAGCCAAAATAATCAACACTCTACTGTATATGATGGTTCTGTCAGAACTTAACACAATTTATATTTTTATAATTTGTTAAAATTTAAACAGCCTTAATTATTATTATAATCTCTATGTATCCACAATTTTTTGTATTACTAAAATATTTATTGATTATTAAAATTAAAATATATTAAAATTTTGAAAATTATATAAAATATAATATTATTCATAGTTTATAATTTATTTAAATATATACGTTTATACTTTATATTTTATGTTAGGAAATTAATCATTCCTTAAAGTGATTTTATTATTTTGTATTATTATTTATTAGTATACACATTTATTATCTTTATATTTTGGGAAAAAGTTCACCAATACTATCTCAGTTAATATATTTTTCATGTCATTAATGTTATGTATATATTATATATATATATTTTTATTACATTAATGATACATAATATATGTTTATACCATGAATATTTATCCTAAAATATATTATATTACTTCTATAAAAAAGTTTATGAAATTTCAAAATTTTACCATTTAATGACAGATTTAGATTTTTCTTACACTGAGTTAAAGAAGAGATTAATGAGTTTTCAATCAATGCAATGTATTTAAAATAATACATGTACCTATAGTTATTTTACCAAAACATTTTGTTACCTACAATGTTTATAAATGGTATTTTTTATTAAATATCAATTCTACATTGCTATAGTAGATTGTATTACTATAACAATTGATAATTAAAATGTTCTTATTCAGTTATACTGCCTTTTTCTTATACTAAATAAATTAATCGATTGTTGTATAATTTATATTTGTGCATTTAGTGTACCATTATATTTCACTTGTTATGTTTTGTGTTGTTGTTTGCATACATGTAGTTGGCACGACGTTATCATGGGAACAATTGTTTTAATTTATTTATGTCTATGAATTTAAATAATTTATTTGTGAGTTTCAATTGAATGAAACATATTGGTATTGTGTTATTAAATTAACTAAGTAATTACAAATTGTATGTATATTATTTACTCAAAAGTATCAGCTAATTATATACAAATGTTTTGGAAAACCTATTTTGTATTAAATAAAACTGGGTTATAAGAAAAATAGATGGATGTAATATTTAAGTTAATGTGTTCATGTGGTTTTTTTTTATTCCTTTTTATTTCTTACTTAACTTTGATTACGTCTTGCAAAGTGTGTGGAATTTATAGATTGAGAATTACCATTTTTATAAATTTATATTTTAAAATTATATGCTTTTTAATTTATTATTGAAATATATTTTTTTTAATTTAAAAGTTATTATGTTATGTTATTTTTTGGATATGACTTTTATCAAAGACCTTGTTGATGTTAATAATAATAATTATTATTGGTTATAGTCTGGATGAATATTAATTGTATGGTCTTTGTATTGATATAGATTCAGATGAGTTTTCTTCTTGAACAAACATACAAAATGTCCTAGTTTCTGTGCAAATATCAATTAATTATCAATAACATTATACTTTGGTGACTTTACCCCACACCATTACAAAATACTTTGTGTCAGCTATATAGACTTCTAACCTTTTGATGTAATCAAACATCATCTATCAAATGCTTAAATAAAACATTTTAATAGTGACTATGTCTATTAATTATTAAGTCATGCTTGCAGTGATCTAAAATTTTGTAACAATTATTCAATCTGATTGGATGATTCCCCAAAAACAGAGGGATGTTGTAAAATATTTAATAACTAGAGTTACCTCCCATCTCCCAGTTAAGTATTAATAAATATTTAAAACATTTGTAAAATGTATTAACTTATTTTAAGGTACATAATTAAACGACAAATGATTTGTGACAAATCACTTTTGAAAATATTTATTACAGCATTGTATTATTTACATCCTTAGTTTTTTTTAACTTGGAAGTTAATTGATCATAGTGTTTTTCTGACACACATACAAAGTAGTTGATTGGGAGAGGTATACACACAGATATAAAATACTATTTTATATCTATGGGTATACAACATATTGTACAGACACCCAAATACCGAACGCGACAATTATATTTTACAGCAAGTACCATTTAATGTGATCACAATGATCACATATTGATCCAAGTCATGTTAATTCTAATAACCAGTTGATTCCGTAAAGCATTTTTATTTTCAATATAATATTACTATTCAGTTTGGGATTTTCAATTTTGGCTTCAATATACGGTTGATAATTTTTTCATTATTTCAAAAATATATTAAGATTAATTCAAACTATAAGTTATGAGTACATACGTACCATATTTTTTGCGTTTTGATGTTATGATAACAAATCTATATTATACAAATTGGTATACCATTGTTAATAAATAATAAGGCTACAAATTAATTGTAGAGACGCTTGTTATTTATAAATTTATAATGTGGGTTACAGTTGTTTAACCAGAGGGAGAGTGAAGTCTAGTTATCCCCCTTATTTATATTCTGTAGCAACTATGTTTAAATATTCAATTGAATCAATTTGTTATACTTGTACCCTGATATGTATTGATATAATATCATCACTACACCCTGATGAATACTTTATATAGTAATATATTCATTATATCTGTGACTAATATAATAATAGTGAATAAATAATAGTATGATATGTACCTACCTTCTTCAAGGTTGTCAAAATGTTTAGGTATATTATCTTTGAGTTTTCAAGAAAATTATCAACTGACGAAGTCCACCATTGTGTACTTCATTGACAATAATGTAAGGCAATCTGTAAATGTTGAATGCTTCTTGTTGAATTTTTGTTTTAACTGATAGTATGTAAATATAACTACTCTCTCTCTTTTTGGGTATTACTGACCACTAGGACCATCCCAACAAACAACCAATCCTCCAGGTTTCTCTGTCAGCTGCATTTGTTTTCCAATCTTGGACACCATTCAACGATTTCACGTCTCTCTTTACTATATCCTCCCATCTTAAACGGGGTCGTCCAAGAGGCTTTTCCCTTCTGGGTTCTCTGTCAGTACTATGTGCAGTAGTGGGTTCTGTCTGCGCCATGTGTGGCCCGCCCACTGTAGCCACCTACTCTGGATTATATTTAATATGTTTAGCTTCTGAAAAAGTTCCTCTAGTTCTTTGTTTTTTCTAATTCTCCATCCCTCAGTTTCTTCGTCTGGTACTGGGCCAAAAATCTTTCTTAAGATTTTCCTCTCTAGAATAATCAGTTTATTTTCCTCTGTTTTCCTTAATGTCCATGTTTCTGCTCCGTATGTAATTATAGAGTGTAATAGTGTAATATATAATTGTAACTTTATATCTCTCGATAGGGACTGTGATGATATTTGTGAGTCCGTAAAGACATTTGTTTCTCGACATGATTCTTGCTGCTACTTCCTTCTCAGCTTTTTTTCGGTCAATACCGAACCTAAATATTTAAATTGTGTGACTCGTTTGAAATCATGGTTGCCCACTCTTAAGGAAGAATACATTCTCGTACTATCTCCTCTTACCACCACCATGTATTCAGTTTTACCTTCATTTATTAGGAAGCCAACTTACTTCGCTTCCTCCTCCAAACGGCTACATAGTTTTCTTAGTCCATCGTGTGATTTATCCACTTGGACTAAATCGTCCGCATAAGCCAATAACGCTATATGGAGGACCTTTGTGGTGGCATCCCCTCTTGGGGTCCGATATTAGTTTCCCTAATAACCTTTTCTATCACCAGATTAAAGAGAACAGGTGACATAGAGTCCCCCTGTCTTGGGCCTGAATTCACAATTATCGGGTCGATTTCTTACGGCTTCTCCTACTCTTATTTTAATGAACGTTTCCATAATACATGTTTCGATTAACTTTACTAATTTTTGTGGGAAGTTATACTCTCTAGGTATATTTATCAAACTTTTGCGATATATACTATCGTATGCCTTCTTGAAGTCGATGAAGAGCAGTACATTTCTTTGTCGAATTCCCAGGTCTTTTGGAACAGTTGTCGGAGAATGAATATTTGGTCTACCGTAGATCTCCCTGGCCTAAAGCCTCCTTGATAATCTCCAATGATTTTCTCCGATTTTGTTTTTATCCATGACAAGATACAGTTCGCGAAAATTTTATACGCAAAACTTAGAAGGGCAATTCCCCGATAATTATTGAAATCCTGTTTATCCCCTTTCTTACGAACTGGACATAGTAAAGCTATTTTCCAATCTTTCGGTATCTTTTCGGCTGTCCATATTCGGTGAATCATTTTCCGCAATCTTAACGTAATTTCTTCTCTTTTTTTAAGGAGTTCTGCATTAATTTGATCCTCACCAGGTGATTTATGGTTTTTAGTATGTTAATTTGGGATCTTATCTCCTCCAATGATGGTTCAAGACATTCTTGTTCTTCTCCGGTATCTAAGTTAAGACTAAAGACTTTATCAGGTTCTTCACAGTTAAGTAGAGTGTCAGAATAATCTCTCCACTTTTTGGCTAATTCTTCATTCGTCAGAATAATCTCTCCACTTTTTGGCTAATTCTTCATTCGTGGTTATCAATGATCCACATTCCACGCCATCTTTTAGGAATCTCTCCTTCTTCTTGTATCCACCTGTAAGATAATTTATGCGTTTGTACATATCTCTAGTCCTGTTTGCTTTTTAGTCTAGTTCAGCATTATCCATTATATTTCGAACATATTTCCGTTTTTCACTTCTTAGGATGTTACTTGTTTCCCTTAGACGAGTTTTGCACCTTGCGTATAGTTCTTCATTACCCGTATCATTTACTCATTTTTGTCTTGAAACCTTTCTTCGTTGTAACGCTTCTTCGCAAATTCTGTTGAACCATGGCTTAGGTTTTAGGTTTTTGTTCCTAAAGTCTTATTTGCTACATCGCTTAAGACATCTCTAATTTGTTCCCAACTCTCATCAACATTTCCATCAACTATTATTTGCTTACCTTGTAGAGCGTCCTTGATACTATTTACAAAATTTTTGCCTATATCTTAATTTTCCAATTTGTCTATGTCAAGTTTCCTTAAGTTCATTGGATTGCGTTTACCAAATTTTTTTAGTTTCACTTTTATCCATATACCTAGTAGTAAGTGATCAGAACCAATGTCTGCTCCACGCAATGATCTTAGATTCAATATGGTGTTTTTGAATCTGGAATTTACTAGTACATGGTCTATTTGGTTTTCTTATCTCCCGTCTGGAGATACCCATGTATATTTATGTTTATCTTTATATATAACTACTAACACAAGATATATATCTGAAATTTTGGTATCGTTATTATTATTGCAACAATTAATATTATTTTTATACTCTTAGAATTTTAGATTCTAATGAATACATTGATTTTACAATAATGCATTTTTTTTATTATTATGTTTGATAAATCTTTATGGTTGAAAAATTATCATTAATGTAATTATTTATAAGCTGTGTGTTGAGATAGTCAAGGTATAGGATATACTCTATAAACAGGATCGCAACAGGTGGTTACTAAAAAGTGTTGAATGTAAACAACACACCCTATAGTATGTAGATTATAAGTAAAATTATTCACACTGTAGTACAGCAGACGCTGAATAGGCATTTTGTATATTATTTATCTTTAGCTTTTGTGTATCTAGTGTACTTCAACAAAAAGTTAAACCATCTCCATTCATAATTGTTTTTCATCGAAAACTGTGATGTGTAATTTAATTTAAATTTAACACATCTATTACAGTGATCTTTTAGACTAGATAGATCGACAACTGATCAAATTTTCATTGTCAGGCAACTTTTAGAAAAACCGCAGGAGTTCAATTAGGAAATGCATGTTTTGTTCGTCGATTTTCAAAAAGCATAATAATATAGCAACCTACACCGTGAAGGTCTAGTTAATACTTTGACAGAGTTCCATTTCCCACACAAACTGATAAACTTGATCAAGATATATATTATGGAAACGTATTTTAGGGTTAGAATAAGAAATATAAAATCAGAGCAAGTACAAGTACGGACAGGTCTAAGACAGGGGGACTCTTAATCATCTATATTATTTAATATTGCATTGAAAAAATGATAAGAATAAAACATGAAGGAATAAACTTATATGGCCACACTTACACTATACTACTATAAGGACTGTTGGCATACGCGGATAATCTGAGACTAGTAACAGAATCGAAAAATGAACCTAAGTCGATATTCAGACGGCTAGAAAAGTCGTCAGCAAAAACGGGTTTACATATCAATGAAAAGAAGACAAAATATATGATTGTAAGGACGCAGAACAATGCAAATTAAAGTACCTAAGTATAGATCAATATAATTTTGGTAGAGTAGAGCAGTTCAAATACCTGGGAACAACCAGTGGCGATATTAACTAAATTTTTAATTGTATTAAATAAAGTTCTAACGGTTGACTCTTGTAAGGGTCTTGATGCTTTGGAGTTCCGATCAATACTAATAGAAATTAATAATATAGGAAAGGAAATAGATGCGAGAATGCAGGCTGGAAATAAATGCTTTATTGGGTTAATGAAACTATTAAGAGCTCGATCCCTGTCTAGAGACTTAAAGAAACAATTATATACTACCTTGATAAGACCAGTTGTTACATATGGAGCAGAGACGTGGGCAATTCAGTAAACCGGCGAGAATAGACTCTTCTCCTTTGGGGAAAAATTTTGAGAATTTTCGGACATGTGAAGGATAGTGTAACTAATGAATGGAGGATAAGGAAAAACGAGGAATTAGATTGTACTAAAAACCTAACATCATTGAAGCAATAAGAAATAAAAGACTATAGTGGGCAGGACATGCTTGGAGAAACCAAAACCTATTACTTTGTACTGCAGTATTGAAAAAAAAACCCTACAGCAAAAAGACCCATTGGCAGACCGAAGATGAGATGGAAGGAAGTAGTGAAGAAGAACGTGGAAGAATTAGGAGGAGGAAGTGATTGGAAGGCACGACCAGCAGACAAAGCGGGATAGAAAGCATCCAGCTTTCACACATCCAGTATGATGGGATGGTCCTAGAGTCCGCAAACAAAAAAAATATAAAAAATTACAGTGACTTACTTAAGACGATGTCAGCGCAATATTTGCTTTCTCTCTGGCCCATAACGCAACATAGATAAAATTCATAAACGCAATTATTTTTATTTTCGGTATTGAATAATTTTAGAGTAAAATCACTCATTCTAAAATCAATAGATAATATTTTTGAGGAAATGACATATCGATATGTCCAAATATTGCTTTGTATAATAATAACGTTATTTAAATTAAGAGAATTTTATTTTATTTTGAGTTGGATTCTAGTCAAATAAAAATAAAATAAAAAATAAATATATAACATATTAACTTCATATTTCTCCATAATCTTTATAATGGATACTCTAGTTGTTGAAAAAAAAAAAAAACGATTTGATGTGAAAGCATTGTACCTATCCATATTGTGCAAAAATTTTAGAGAAACAAATATTATGCTGACATCCTCCAAATAGCAAGGTACTGATACATAATATTACAACCGAGTAGTAACCAAGTAGTAACTTGAAGCTTTTTTTGTTTTTACCCTAGTATACATATTGTTAAGTCCTCAATTAATTTAACTTATCATAGGTCTGATATATAGCCACCAGTATAATAATAGTACCTAGAAACGAAAAATATACTACTAAATTTATCTTGATTTCGAAGAACATATTTTCTAACTTCGTTTTGCATCAGCATTAGTTTATCTAACTGTATAAACTATGTATTCTACTATTCAAGTTCTAAATTTTAGAATTTATTAAATTTGATTCACTCAGAATTAAATAGATCATAGCCTGCATAAATATTGCGTTAAGTTAATATCAAATGTCTTATTTAGGTAGTAGATGAAAACAATACAAGGGGTAAGTAGTAAAGATTGATGTATTATTAACATTTTTTTCTTTTTCATTCAGTTGGTATCGTTTTTTGTTAAAATACATAAAATCAACATCGAAATAACAGTTAAACCAATGTGCTCAAAACAAAATTTATGAATATTTTTGGATCAATTGAAATGGTGTTAATTTGAATATTGTGGTATATATTAGAAAGGTAAACATATTATTTAGGTAAATATTACACAAACATAAAATTAACAAAAGTATAAACTATGTAATGAAAAAAATAAAAACAAATAATAATAATAATACAAATAATAACAATGATGCCATAGCTGTATAAATTAAAACAATAAAAACAAATGTAAACAAAAAATGTTTTTTAAGAATTTAGGTAACTAAAAATTTTTTTTTAACACATCTTGTCTTAAGTATTATACTTAAACCATAAGAAAGAAATAAATACAACACTATTTGTCTTAAACTTTGTAAATGAATCACTTTAATGTCATTTATAAAAATTGTATTACATATTATAATATATTATCTTCTAAATAAATAAAATAGTAATTTTTGGTTTTATTATTATCTATAGTATAATCAAACCAATATTTTAAAATACGATAATGCAGTCTGGTCAGTACCTGTAAATCAATTTTCCAGAATTATAGTAGTTGTTATATAGGTTGATAAAATTGATTAAAAATATAATGTTGTATAAATTACTTTATATTTTTTTCTAGATGACATAAATTGGCAAAAAACCTTAGATGACGTGAGTTAAAATAATATGTGGTCTGATTTTGATTATAAAAATTATATCATTTTATACATCACACTATCATCATCATTTAGCGTGAAATATGATATTAAGGTAAAAAATAATTTATAGGTCAAAGTTGACACGGCCTTAAATGCTTTGGCTGGTTTTGGGAGAGATGTTGAGAATTAAATGGAAAAAAATATGCACAGTACAGGATTTGAATCCGTGACTGCGTTATATTAAGCCCCCGTAATCTTATCATTTCGATATTCTCTCACTTAGGCCAGAGTGGCAGTGTATTCAATTGAGTAAATTGTAGACAG
Organism: Diuraphis noxia; assembly: GCF_037042655.1. Taxonomy (NCBI): domain Eukaryota; kingdom Metazoa; phylum Arthropoda; class Insecta; order Hemiptera; family Aphididae; genus Diuraphis; species Diuraphis noxia. Next base: position 51,734,134 of record NW_028301711.1, read on the forward strand.
GTTGCTATCATGCATGTACTTCAGTACTTGCTTGATGCATACTACGCTAAAGTATCTGTTGGATGAATACTATAAAATTACAGAAAAAATTTTGGTTTTAATATAGTGTTTTGCCAAATGTCTTCATTCTCATTTTTTATTAATGAAATTATTCAAATTCTAATATTTAGAATTTTTAAAAATACTAAAAGATGATATTTTCAATTTTTATATAGTATCATGAAATTTAAATTGTCATAGAAATATCATAATGAAGATTTTTCACGCTTAACAATGATAAATAGTAAAGTTGACATAATAAAACAATGTATTTAATATTATTTATACTTCGCTTAATATATATTTAATTTTATCAACCACCTAATTATTGTCAAACAAATCGCATACTCATATTTTTACCAATTGTAAAACTTTTAAGCAAATCACACAAATTCATATTCTTACCAATTGTATAACTTTTAAACAAATCACACACATTTATATTCTTAAAAATTGTTTAAATTTTAAATAATTTCTTCGTCTGATATCATTATACGTGTGTGTTCGTTTGCATGGATGTTACGGTCTACCAATTTTTGTGCGTGTACCAAAGGTTCATCATACTCACCGCTAGAAGAACGACTTTTATAAAGAATAGGACCTGTATATGGTGTCGCAGCGTTATCTAACAATATATTATTACTGCCTTCTTGTAAGCGTACTGAACACAATCTAGAACGAGCTGATAATTTCAGTCCATTATCAGAGGAATCAGTTAAAGATACAGAGTTTTCAAAATATGATGACAATTCTGGTTCTGATACTAGAGATTCTGAACTTTTGGTTGTCATTGGTCGTTTACTATATTTTGTGAGTGTGCGCATTTGCTTATCAGAGGAATCTGCTTGAGGTGAATGACATTCTTGTTGGTTTGTATTAGGGTCACCAGTTTTGTTAGCACATGAACAAGTAGAACAGTGTCGTTGAGTTAACCTCTCTTTGAATCTTTCTTCTAAGACTTTTGCTAGGATTGATGCTGAAACATTGTTTACAGGTTGTGATGACCCTTCTTCGCTATCTCTTGATGACTTGAGATCTTTATCTAAATAATAATAATAATGATAATATATTTTGTTTTAATTCTAAAAGAAATTAATGTGCATGTTTGAATGTATGTTTATATTAATTGTTACAGCTAATTAGTGTTGAATATTGTGTTTAGAATAGATAGTGCAATCGGTTATACATACATGAAATGAACAAATCTTACATATAGGTATTGTGCTATTCTATTGTTCTATTATGATTAATCCAGACAGATACAATAACCAACAGGACATACGCATAAGTGGTGACCAGGATATATATATATGAAATATTTTTGGTAACATACCGAGAAATTTTGTAACCTCCGATGCACTTGTTCAGGATATTTTTTTATTAGTTAAAAAAAACATGTGAATGATTTTAAACATATTTCCATTCAATCTTTTTTTTGTTTTTTTGAATTAATTAAACATAATGAACTCAAAGATAATTTAAAATTGTATAATTTATAATATATATACTTGAATAGTTTAAATTATTTATTCAAGAATGCATTACAATTATTAACATAATTTAACTATTTAAGTTAAACCAGTATAAGGTATGTATAAACATGATCAATTATCTCAATTAGCAATAAGATAGCTCACATTAAAACATGTTTAACTATTTTTCTTGAACCAAACATCTTGTATTTCAATAATTTATCATTTTGGAAACGGTACTAATATTTAAAAAAAAAGAAAAACTAACACTCATTATACCTTAATGAAAAACAAAAATTATTTTAAAAATTACCATTACTCAATGAATACACCATTGCTGTTGGAGGAAATGTAGTAATTGGTACTTTTATAGTTTTTCCTTCAGATTTCTGTGCTATGTTGCCATTTCCGTCTGACAATCTTCGTTGTTTGCTAAAAATATAATTTCGAACTTTGGATTGCAATTCACTTGGCAGCTGTAAACATAATAAAAATTTTAATACATTATTACGGTGTCATGACAGTTAACTGGTAAAAACAACAGATAAGCAAACTGATACTGACAATGTTTCAACAATATAATATAGATTTTAAACTAGTAAATTACATAGCTTAAAATATTTAGGAATGTAAATAAACATATGATGCATGTAAGTTTATCTACCATTTGCTCATGATATAGAAGAAATATGGTTAGTATGGTTACTCATTTGTTTTCTTCATTAACTACCTTAAAATACATTTTTTTTCTTATTGAAATATCTACCTAAAACTGTTAAATTTATATTTATGTTTTAATAAAATGGTAGCAAGGAAGATATAAATAATAATCAACCTTCATTTATAACCATTTTTTTTTTTTCAAAAACCATTAATTGATATTGAGTCATTGAGTGTCACTATTTATTGAGACTTTGTTAGAATGTTGTTATAAAAAAGAAGTTGAGAACCACTGGATTAAGAAGTAAAATAGATTGAATAAGTATAGTAAAATATTGTTGATGATAAAACTCATTAATTATTCACATTAAAATTGTACTTATTATTAAATATATAATAGATAAATTCAATTATTAATATACTTGTCATATTTAAATGACTATTAAAATTAAAATTTACTTACATTATCATATTTTTGAGAAACAAAATGAGATGGTTTGCACTGAAGTAATTGAATAGCAATATTAAGATCATGTTTATACCTTTCCTGTAACAAATCAATGCAGAAAATTAATAATATTTTGTAAAATTATTAATAATAAATAGATATTAGTGGATTTATAATAATGTCATAACATAATATAACGTATCTAAAATAATATTAAGAATTAAATAATACCTTCTTAAAAAAAAAAAATTAAAAAAATTACCTATTGATATAATTATTCTAATAATCTTAGTTGTCCAAGTAACTTTTACAGTCAGTTGGTTCACAAGAAAACAAATAATTCTAATTTACTAATTATTTCATTAAGTCTAATTCTGAGAGTGATTCTTACTTAAAGAAATTATTTTAAATAGTATAGATTTGCTGCCTTTGGTTAATTTGTATAAGTAGTTTGTATATAAAATCTTGTCAGTATCAAGAATTTAGTAAAAATATTTAATTTATAACTTGATTTATTAAGAATATTAAATAATTTTCTAATGATATTCTAATTATAACTTACATTTTCATCATTCAATTGATTCACTTGAAATTGTTGGTCAACCAGTTTTTGAGATATAATTGTGATTTCTGAATTTAATAAATTCTTTTCTGATTCAGTTTTATCAACAAGTAATAATAATTTATCTTCAAGACTTTGATTAACACGTTGAACTCTCTTATGTGATTCTAATAATCTAAATGAAAAATATTTTATTTTCAAAATATATTGTTATATCATAGTTAATTGTTAAGAATAACCATTTAAAATGTAATATTATCAACTGACATGGCTATTTTTAAAACTTTCATTAACAGTTGTTATTTATATTGTTATACTTAACAATACATATACCTATATTTTAGGTAATGTAGTGTTCATAATTTATCTGTGCATATGATATAATGTGTTATTTAAAATAGATGGTATGAAAAATAAAATTGGTCCTTATAAAAATGTATTATAATAATATGTTTTGATTAATTATCCATGTTTCATTAAATAAAAATTATTAAGTGATTACCTAGAATATTTGTCTTGCCATATTAATATTTCATCTGTTAATGCAGCGTACTCGCCATGAGGAAACTTTTCAGCTTCACAGAGAAAATTAGTCTCCATGTTTACAATGTGATTTTCTCTTTCTAAGAGTTTTTGTTTTAGATTTTCGATTTCAGCATGTAAATGTAAGCTAGTCTGCTCGCAACTACAGTCCTGAACATAAAAAAATGTTATGCTTGATTAAAATACTTATATAACTTTAAAGTGTATTAGTTTAAAATAAATAAGTAATAAAACATTAAAAACAAGTTATTATGATCCCCTATAATAATATAATAATTTTAAAGTATTTAAAGATTCTTTTAAAAAATAATTGTTTTAAATACAAAAATGAAAAAACTTTTACCTTGTAAAAACTAGCTATCTATAATAATATAATACATTTTAATTTGCATGTATAACAATGTCATAATATAGATATAATATTTATGTGTCAAGGAATTTAACATAAATATAGGTATCAGGGAATAATATAATAATTGTACCTATAATAAGTAGGTAGACCATTGACGATTGTAAGACATATGGTACGGTTAAAATATTCCAAACTACTATTTTTACTTATTTTACTAATTCCTAACTTACTTTCAGCTAGGTACTTTTCACCTGAAGGAATATTGATAAAACAAAATATTGAGGATCTTTAGATAAAGGAATAGAACCTGATCGGATAATGTCAAACCAAGAAAAAAAAAATGAGGAATTTATCTACAAACGGTGACGGAGACAGGTATTGGAAATTAACCAACCGAAGAATGAAACGCTGTGTGTACTACGGTTAGACACCAAAAAGATCATCAGGTTTAGAGATGGCAGACAATGTTATAATAGGTATAATCAAGGAACTCAGAGACCGACGATAAAAGGGCTGAATATCAGTACTATTATAATATTGTAGGTGTACTCACATTTTTGGTTGGGGCGCGCACGGCCATCAGTGCTAAAAGTGCGCGAGTGGAACGACGAGGACCTCGCGCGCACGGACGGCAATGAGCGTCGGCGGCAGCAACCGGACAGTATAACGTCGATCAACGGACCCCGTCGGAAGAGGGACGCAACGGCGGCGACGGTGGCGTCGGAGTATTACGTGCACGTCCGAACGTCAACGTTCGGTGTCCGAGTGTGACGGCGAGCGCCGAGAGGAGCACGTCGAGTAAGCAGCGGCGGCGGCGGCGGCGGCGGCTAGTACAAGCGCGCACACGCAAATACACACGTGCGCGCGCAAAGGGCTGCCCAGTAGGACAGACGACCCTGCGGATTGACGGCGACGACGGCGGCGGAGGTCTGATCACTCTGATCGGCGATCGTGCCAGCGCCAAAACGACGATAATAGTATTGTTATTTAACAACAACACTAATAATAATAATAATATCAGTGACGTTGTCGTCGATGTTTTTGTATCAGTCTCGGGAGGTGATAACGCGCGATATCAAAGTATAGTATAATATTATTGCTGGCGGTATCCGCGGTATATTAATAACACAACGTTGTTAGTACGTCGTCGTGTCCCAAAACCCAAATGTTTATGTGCAAGACGTGACTATAAACCGAAACGGTTTCAAATCCACGGTTACGATTATAGTATTTTAGCTATTTAATAAAATCGTGACATTAATTTGTACCGGGAAGAAACGAGTGCCCGTGGGTTTACGGACTGTCGCGACGTCACACGTAAAAGCGGCAGGTGTGGGATAGGTGGGTGATTGTAAAACGTGGCGGCTGCAGCTCCGTGTCTCCGTGGTCCGACCGACCGCCGCTGATTGACACAAACAATGATGACTGATAAACGAATATCACGTAACACATTAGTCACGATTGTTGTCAATGTTAATGTGGTTTACAGGTTAAATATTATTTTGTATTTACAGTATAGGTACTGTCTTCGTGTTTAAAACATCAAAATATTATTTTGTAATTGGCCAAATTAAAAATGTGATAAATATTTATGTTATTTAGGTTAAACGATTTCACTACAGGAAGAGACTGTAAGTGTTGTTGATGACATCATTAATACTTCAACCAATAACCACACGGTGAAGATGTAGACGAATATTATATTTCTTAACTATTCTGTGGGTACCTAACGGAGTATCGTGTTACCATGCACAGTTTCATCGTAATAACTACCCACCACCCACCATTAGAGATTACCTACTTTAGGGTTGCCATAGGTACGTCCCGGGTTTTCGGAAAAAATATTATCCCGGGGGCCGGAATAAAACTTCAACAATTCAGGTTAACATTTTGTCTCTTACACATTTCTAGTAGAACAATAATGTTGTTTTGACAACGACCATAGTCAAGTAGGTACTCAAGTCGATCAAACTTGATTGAATGACAAACAGTGTTTTAAATAGGCAGGTAGACTAGACTAGAGACTAGACAAGGTACCTACTACCTAATTATTTTGAGTTGATGACGATTGACGATATTATTGATGAATATCGTTATTCGTTCCCGAAATGGTGGTCGTCACAATCACTTATAAATTGGTTACCTACTTTTGTTCATTCCGATTTGTAAAATTAGGATAAGTTTTTTCCAACAATTTTTGAATATTATTACTTATTACACTTTTTTTAAATTATCTCTGCCCTCCTCCCTAGAAAAATTTCTACGGATGTAAGACAACAAAATAATACGATATACTCGTATAATATGTAAATTCTAGATTGAAGTAGTGTCGTTTGGACACTCCTTCCATCTTCCATCAAGCCGTCCAGTTTTGTATATTAATCAACCATATTACTTATTGTATTGTTTATACAGATTGTATATATTTTCTTTTAATAAAAAAAAAAAAAAAAAAAAAAATATGTAAATAATACACATATAATGCTATACAATAATTATATCAATGAATAATGATTATACCTGCCCAGAAAAATTAAGTGTATTACAGTCCATAATTATTCAGTATTCTACCTAAAAGCCCGGCTAAAAAATTCCAACGTTATATCCAACAATAAAAGTTCAGTAAAAAATCCAATCGGTGTTTTTATTTTTATATAATTACTCGCGCATGAATTATTATCATTTAAATTCACATTTAACTTGTAATTTACCTTTTTTAAATACCTAATAAAGATTTAAATATTATATCTTTGAAAACCATACAAATTTGTGTGAATAGATACCTATATATTTTATTAACGATTAAAACAATTATTCATTATTGGATTTTTCTATCGGGTTCCTTGTTCCTTGTCAATCAAATCAATCTTGTCAAAAATCAAAATAATATTAAAATTCTGTTTTTATGAAATATATTATTATACCATTTGTACCTACTTTTATTTGTCTTTTAGAAATCTAGATTATTGTCAGAAACCTTAACGAATCGTGGTAGTTTAAAATTTGAATGGCTTATGACATTTTTTTTCACTTATTCGATGAATATTGAATATTTTTTTATATTTCGACAAGTTTAATAATTATTACTCATTAAATACAATAAAATAATTTTTTTTTAAACTTAATAAAGGTGTTAATTAATATTTTATCTAGTAGAAAATTAAAATGATAAAAAAATGTATCGATTACAAATTACAAATCTACCTTTTTTTTTGGTAAACAAATAGTAATTGTATTGTTTATTACACAAAAAGTGAACTCACTTGTTCAAAAGCATATCAAGCGTTTCACTAAGAAATCATTTGCTTTACATCGTTGAAGTAGGACACTGTCAAAATATTTTTATAATCAATTATTACAAAACAGACGATTTAACTGAGTACATTTTTTCACATAAATCTATTTTTTCAAAATTTTTATTTAATTGTTGTATATTTTTATGATTCTTCTGCATATAAAAATATGATATAATATCATCGTGTAATTACTTTGTGCGTATAAGTAGGTAGGTACTGTATTACTCTAATAATTTATCATAACATTATGATTTAAAGTTTAAACATTAAGCAGAATATAATAATGTAACGAGAATCGATGTGGTTGATTGCACTTCATCGTTTGACGACGCTAACGAAAAACAATCGCAGATGTTATTCGTGTATAAACTGCCAATCGCAGCTGGTAAATGGACAATGGTAATGGTACCTAATTGGTATCACGTGCCGTTATTGTCGAGTATCGACTTCTCTAATCGGAGTTCTGCCTCGTTCTAAGGTCTTAATTACCACGCACTAGTCAATGGTCATCCTATCGAGGACAAGATATGTCCTTACGTTTTAATCTTCCGTTCGTCGTCCTGGCGGCGTCGTCCTCTTTTCTACATCATATTGCGTTATCAAGTTGAGAAAGCCTTACTATACTCGGCACTCGGCTAGTTTACCCACCGTCAAAGATTGTTCTATACACGGAGTCACCCACTCGGCTACTCTGGACCTACCGCGGACTTAAAATAAATACGTAGTATTATTAAACTTTATACCATTTACCGTATGATACATTTAATTCAACACTCATTATTTTAAAAGCCGTTACAAATTGCATAGCTTTTCCAAAATAATATAATTTTATAATTTACTTGTATAACAACAACATGCATTTTCAATTCCTTATTCCAAATCAGAATATTTCTATGAATTGGTATTTAGATAGGTATTTTATAAAAATCAACATGTTGATGAGTAGATCAAGAGGTGTAATGTTTCAAGTTAAGATATACGGAGTGGAGTGGTATACTGCATCAGGCGCAGTACCCTCTAAATATTGACCCACCATACACGGGTATCAACTATTCAATAAGTTCAATTGTTTAAATACTTATAAGTTATAAGTAATACAATATTTTCCCAAAATTGGGTCCTTTTAAATCAAAATATGTATCTACATCAAATTATGTTCTCTTTTGGATTATGAAATTAAAAATCTGTAGCCATCTTCATTTAAAAGAGTATAAAAAAAAACAAAATTATGATGATAAAAAATATAATAAATAATTACCCTTATTTTTGGTTAGGTTAGGTACAAAGTAGAAAGAGTTCAATATTAATAGGTTTCTCGTCTTACTCCAGGTTCCCGATGTTATTATATTTTTATCGGTTCACCGCATGTAAAATCAGTTAAATCACCTGCGCCGCAAAATTATTATTTTTATTTATAAACTTGCAGCAAACGGCCTCGTCCCGGCGTCGTGTCCCTCGCGACGGCGGTCACTCACATACCCATTCCTGTTCTTGGATGTGGGTGTGGGTCGTATGCAAATTGTATTGTGCCACGGCTGTCGTAGGTTGTCAAAATATTAAATTTATTGGGTTTAATGTAATAGCTGGTATGTCAATATAATATTATAAATTATAATATTATGTAGGTAGGTATATATTATGTAGCTGATATTTAAAGTGTCAGTGGCGCAACTAGAATTGTTTGAGCTTGGTTGTGTATTACATTAAATTGGTATCTAACTGAATTTTTATTTTTTTTTGTAATTAATACGAATTATCTTATACATTTGTTGAGTTGTTAAATATCATAATAACTACAGTAAGGTTGCTACACATTATTGTAGTGAAATTCATTATTTTTAGCTAACTGCTCTAAAACATATAGCTTCCTTATAGCATAAATTATGAATAATTTACTACTGAATTAAATTTTGAAAAACTTTTATTTTGCACTCTCTGAATTTTGATAATAGTTTTGTGTATTTGGCCTTTCTAGGTTATTGTTATTTTCATTTTGTATTATTATAATTATTCAACACGATATGTGTGCACGCCTATACTTAATTAATAATATTTTACAAATGATAGAATTTCATATTTATGAATTATAATGTATAAGTATACCTACTACTATTATGATATATAGGTAGGTATATTTATATATAATGCATTTTATACTGGATGTTTTGAAATTTTGATAGGTACGTTTCAACCTAAAAATGTAGTCAAGTCATTTTATAGAAGCTTGGTATCGATCAGTGAACAGTTGTGAAGCTGTACTTATTTATTCAGTTTAAAAAAATACTTTATAAAATAAGTGAACAGTATAGTTTATTTTTAATACACTTACCTAATATTGTTTTATACTATTGTAATATTAAACAAATATATCATATATATATGAGTGAGTCACAATTTATGACACATCATACAATTTGGTCACTATTACAGAAATATCTACATTTATCAGGTGTTTTAGTAATTTACAGTCTTAATCATAATTTAAATACATTATGATAGTACATAATATTATCTAGATATTACCTATAAATATTATTCATCCTATCTTTAATTACCTTTATCTGGACATTTTTTTTTTGTTTTTTGCAAATAAAAGTAATAAAACACGTTTTAAAAAAAATGATTATAATTTACGGGTATGGATGGGTTGGGAGTGGGTGTCTGATTCCGCACTAGCAGTCTACCTCTTTCGATTGTGTCACAAGTCAACGCAATGATGACATAAATTTTGATTATGCTTATACGAAAATTAACTGTAAAATAAATTACGTTTGTAACATTTGTATTACCTATAGTGACACTATAGAGTCATCACTCATCAAGTTATGTTTATATAGGGTTAATATTCTTATTTTTTATTCAGACATATTTGATCAAATTCACGATAACGATAAAACTTACATAAACTTTCCAACAACATGAAATTATTTTTAAATTCTTTGTTTTTCCATTTATATATTATTATAACGTGTTTTTTGTGCTTGTATTATGTTCACAACGTTATATTTTTGATTTCTAGAATGACATAAAGAGTTCATGCATTATTATTATAGGTAATTATTAATAGGTATGTACTATATCTATGTATATTACATTCACATAATTTGCTAAACTTAGTCTTTCTACATTTCTACAATGTTACAATAAAATGTAATATTTAAATTTATAAATACGACTGCGAGCTTGCATACGTTCTAAAAATTTTAAGCTCTAAGAAATTTTTCAAATGCACAGCGATTGCATGTATGCAAATAATGTACAGTTGTCGACTTAAAGTAGTTGGGTATAGTTATAATACTTTCGGTACACTACGGTCGACTTCTCATTAAAATTCCTCAATCTATGGGTAAAATAAATAAGTTCCAAGAGCGGGCGATAATAGATATATGCTGTACGTAGGTAGCCTTATCTACACAAATACGGCGTGACCGCGGTTTTTACTAGCGCCAATAATGAAAATATACTTTCTAAAGTTCCACATATTATATGCATTTACTTTTCAATCGATACATCCCATGTGAAACTTTTAAGATAATTTAACTACTCCCAAAAGTGCTTTCCGAGAACCACACAACATTGTTTACAAGTCGTTACGCGATCCACCCGTGAAATAATTCACACGGTAGGTACGGGAAATACTTAACCCTGAAAGTTAGATCGAGTGCGGTCGTTTATGATGGTTGGACCTTTATCACAAATTGCCCACGTCATATTGGTGAATAATATACTCAAATTAACAAAAACAAAAATTATAATAATAATAGTTACGAAAAAACGGTTTATCTAGTTATATTTGAAAACAAAAAAATAAATACGATGATATAAAATGGAATATATTTTAAAAGTATTAAACTCATTATCGTCGAATCTAATTAACTTAAAGCACGGTTCCCTATTCATCGACGTTCTACTTGAAATCAAATCTCGTCATCAGTGACTATAAGAGTGCACTCGTGGTTGTCAACTCACCGACATAAACAGAAGACAGCTTTCAGGATCTCTGAACACTTGTCTCACTTGACGCTGCAGGGCTAACGTTCTTTACCGCCGCCATTTGCAGATAAACGAGCACTGAGAGGACGACAGTCCCGTCTAAATATTGTATTTCGTTTTCAACGTCAGAATATCTCCTAGTATTGTAATAATACTGTTAGACTTGGCTATCCGGACAATCACGCCCCGTGCTGATCGCCTGCTTAGGCCTCATCAACCTGAATTGACTCCACTGTCCCAACTTATGAATAGATAAGCATTTGAATAAAGAGCAACGTGATAGTGTATAACCTGCAAGTGTTATTATATTGGACGTGACGACACTAAAATTGTGCACTAAAACACTATAATAACTTTTTTTTTTTTTTAATATTCTTTTTGCATAGTTTTCAAGTCGTTACGAAACAAAAATTTTATTGTGTTATAAACAAAATTACCTATATCTTTCATCATCATAATTTATTCATCGGTTTTTATGTTTTGACAGGGGCGTCATTTCAATATTTGATAGGTAAGGCATAATAATGACTGGCCCTATAACTTTAACACTTTTAATAAATTATATATAAAAAAAAGGCGTTCGCTCCGCTCGCTAGTTAGCCCAATTTTTATTTTTATTATTATTTTTATACTTTATAATTTATATAACACAAACTGTAGCCGCTTTTGTTAACATACTAATTATTAAAACATAAATACCTAATCTTAACTCACATCAACATATTATTATAATCTTAAATGTAGGTAGTTTACTCTGAAAACCAAATAATTAATAATATTTGTATAATATTAATAATAGTTTCCCAATAAAATATGCATTAAAGTACCACAACTGTGGCATTGTTTCACTAAGTATACCTTATTTGAATTATAACATAAAAAAATTATAATACTTAAATTTAAAAAAGCAATAAGCATGAGCAAATAATAAAAACAAAGGAATTAAAGACTAAAATATTCAACAATCGTTGGTAATTTTAAAAATTGTTATTGTTAACGAACATTTACATTTATCAGTCATATCTCTGTCATAGTTACATTACATTATACTGGTTACCACGGTCCACCACGTCGATATAGCTGATCTTTAATCGTGGTTTTTAAACTTACTTTACCGTTGAGATAACGAATATAGTTCCATAGAATAGAATAATAATAATAATAACGTATTAATTTATATATTATTATGATATACCCGCACACATTTCTAGGTATTTTTATATTATGTAGTATATTATTCTAGAATAGTCAGTAGATTTAAGATTATATTGATTATTATAGAAAACCCGGCCCGCTTAGACCCGGCCACCGGCCCATTTGGCTACTTTAAAATCTAGGGTCGGGCAAATGCCCCCCCCCCCCAAATGACGCCCCTGTGTTTTGAATACATTTTTAATTGCATAATCTGGAGCAGAATATTATTTAGACTATTTCGGTCTATGGTAATTACATCTTGGGAAAGTAATTTATTATAATTAAAACGTAGGTATAAGTTTTTGAAGTATAGACTAGTGGGATAGTGGACTAATATTTTACGTGGTACCTACCTACCTATGTACCTCTACCGGCTATACCACTCAACTCCGTTTACCAGAACTAACACTTTAAGTTCTTATAAAAAGTTAAATATATTTGTCCAAAATTCGATTTTCACATCATATTGAAGTACTCCAAGGTATATTCTGTTTTGAAATAAGAAATTAAAAATGTATTTGCCATCAAAAAAACTAAAATATTTAAAATTGATAATCTTAAGAATATATAATTTTTGTAGAAAAATTATGTTTAAGACCCCTAAAATTATCTAAAAAAGGTATTTTAAAAATGTTAATAGTTTTTTAAATAATAAATAATGTCTCTCCCAATATGCTGCTTTGTACGCGTAAATAATTATGATTTTTGATCAGATTTTGTCTAGATAATTTAAATACTATAATATTATGTATGCGTAAAATAGTAATTGATGAACTTTGTAATAGGTACTTACACCATTATTTTACGCAATAACTAACAGTCTTATATATTTTACACAAGCTTCAATGACTATAAGAACCATTAAGCATTAATAAATAAGTAATAATAATAAATAATAATTATCGTTTATAATAACACTATAAATTATATTAAATTATGTTGTGTATAGTATTGTATATTATAAATTATTACATTTAATATTTATTATGAATACGATGCTGGCGATTTTCAAAATTGTACGTTACATGATTAACCGTAGCGTACTAGCGTTGCTTCTGGTAGAGTAGGTATTAAAACCATATTATGCGTACAATAGTGACACTTTATATTTTAAATCTGAGGTCTTCGGCATTTGTTCATTAAAAAAACTTAGCTCTATTATTCTATAACAATAATGAATCAAAACATGGTTAAATAAATTAAATCCTTACTTAAGGCATAATTTTATGGGGTGTAGTAACTAAATCGGCTGTAGTCAATTTGCACCAAAATTGACCCAAAATATTTACAACATGTGTAATTTGCACCATTTTTTTTAAATGCGTTTGTAATTTGCACCAAAATTAAAATCGATTATTTTTTCGATAGTATTTCGATAGTACAAACTTATAATTCTTTATATCCTATAATATAAATTTAGCTTAGTTTTTATTTATACAATAGATGAGTTTATGCATATATTAATGTAAGTACTAAGTTTATATAAAATTGTATAATTACGAGTATAAAAAAAAGTTGGCAAATTAAAGAAATTATATGTTATTAAATCGTATTATTATTATTAAAATTATTATTGTCATTCGTATCAATCTATTCTCGACATCTACGAAGATACCGAATATTTCAAAATCGAATATTCCATAATCGAACAAATAAATAATCATTTTGGTACAAATTACAAATTCTATTTTCGACTACCTGAGGGTGGTGCAAATTACATACCCTTATTTTGGTGCAAATTACAAACACTATTTTTGGCTACCTGCAGTGGTGCAAATTACATATCTTTAATTTGGTGAAAATTACAAACTCCCACTAAATCTAATCCGAATAAATTACAAATCATTGAAAAAATAATTTTCTGAGATTAATATTTTAAACCAACGGTTTTCAGCTTTTTGTGTCGCATACTATTACACGAAGTCACGTTCTCCTCCTCACTACAATAAGATTAGAGTATGTTTGATAAAGGATACCTATTATACGTCATCAAATTTATGTTGGTTATTGGTTTAATTTTAATAGAAATAATAGATTCCAATATAGTTGTTTTTAAAAGTTGATGAATTTGTACACCTCCCTTGGATGATAAGAAAGCATTCTCAGGTTGAGGGAAAGATTTTCACTATATTGTGATGTGTATGATGAGAAATGTCATGTTCTACAATCTTACAAGTTAAAAGTGGGAAAGTGAATGACATTTATTTTGCCTATATGTAGAGTAGGCTACAAGTGGGTAGTGGATAAAAATTATTCTTATTTATTTTTATATTTTTCAATCACTATTGTAGCAATATTTCAGTAGTCTTGTATTAAATTGTCAAGCTATTTGATTGAACAAATTGCAATTATTGATATTTTTATAGAAAAAAAACTAAAAAACTGAAAATTTCTTATGTCCATAAACAACTCAAAACAAGTCTAAATATTTTAAACATTTTATAATAATAATAAATATAATATAAATATAATTTTATAATAGCTGCACGTATAAGGTGTAACTATTCTATCTTGTATACAATAATTCAAATAAGGAGTCACTTTATCAAAAAACAAATTGTAAAATTATATATTTTCATTAATATTTTGTAAATAAATAATAATTGTAATAGTAATAATTTTTATGGGTAGCGGGCCACCTATTATTTTAATGAAAAAACTAAAACTAAAATAATCAAAAATGGATACTATGCTTGGAATGTGTGTTTCTATAGAATTCGAACAAAGAAATGGCTCTCTGGGTTGGAGGTTGATGACACCTAGTTGGTATAAAACCGTTAAAATCAGTACAGTTGTCTTGTAACTTTTGTTTGAAGTCACAGTGTCGTTTACTACTAAATAAGTAATGTAAGTGTATATTGACAAATAATGAAATACGACATAAAGTAATACATTACAACGAAAGTTAAGTCACTTACATATACTATATTAATCAGACAATCGAAAACAAATTGAAAAATACAATTTATAAGACTAAGTCAATTATTAAGTTACTTCATTGTTAAGCAGCCCGTTAAGGGTTGAACCTCATCATGCGGCCTTATATATAGGCACTGCTGCTGGCTATGGATGAGATTGGTTATCACATGGTTGGAAGTGGTTAAAGCTAGTGGCTGAATTTAAGCATGAAAGTGACAACACATGCCTGTTGGCCAACAAGGTAGGTATCGTGTATAATTATTAATTTGATATTTTTCATGCAAGCCGCGCGTTAAAAATTTTACGATACGATTACGATTTAGAGAGAATTCGTAACATAATAAGTGCGTTTATACTCGTATAGTTTATTTTGTTGGTAGGTACCGAATAATATACAACTGGACCGAGAGCGTATTATTTCTTGTCCAAGTGACCATATACACATACCATATATGCACTTACCTACCTATAATATATGATAAAAGTGTGCCCGTGCGTGTCTTTCTGCAGTTCGCCGTAATAATATATATGGTTATAAGGTCCATTCGGATTTCGAATGTATAACTGATTCTGTGAGCAAACAGAAGATATTTTACAATTAATTATTTGCACAGTAAAATACTAAAATGTAAGTATTTATAGCACCTGCAACAGCTATATCACATAAGGCAATATATTTTTCTTATTACACAGAAGATATAATATTTGAAATATTTCTCCCCTCTTGATAAAATATTACTAACATTTGGTTTTATATTATTATTAATGTTTACATTAACGATCTCGATATTAGTTTACGGAAATTTCATTTTATATGATACATAGAGTGATTCGCTAAGCATGCACATCCGTTTTTTCTACAAAAATACAACTATTCAAAATCTGATTTTTAGAGTTTTTAATTAGACCTACCTACTTAAAGATCATATTTTCAATTTTTTGAGTTTTTTTTTTGGAAGTATATCTACTTGAGAAGTGCCCAGTGGAGTTCTATTAACATCTGTTTTAAGTTCAAGGTTAATACAATTTACATAATAAATACCAACATGGTTTTTAAATAAATATAACAGATTATATAAGTAGGTTTGAGTAACTTTTTATTGTAATTTATACTAAAATTATTAAAAATAAAAAAAATTGTAGATATTGCCCTTTTTTAGGGCATTATTTAGAGTTTTTAGGTCATAAAAGCATTTTTTTTGGACATTTTTCGGGGTTTTTGAGGGCATTAAAATCCCAGCCCTACTTATAACGCATGTCGTACGTAGTATGTCATGTAAATATTATGTATTACACCAAGTCGTTATTGTAGAATATTTATGGAGGTAAATTTGAAGCAAATGGACTGTCAGAAAAAACATACACACACTACATATATTTTTTCTTTTTTTGCAATTGAGTAATTCCTGTTTTTAAAATAAAAACCCTTTTATACGGTAAATTTATTATTTGGGAAAATTTTTCTTGATAATGTTGACGTAGAGATCAGATTCAAAATTCTAACTAATAGTTTTTTAGTGTATTTTAACTTTGTGTACCTTCTACCTACCAAGAATAATTGTAGGCCCATAATAAGGGGTTAGAAGATAATATGATGTTTTGTTCATTTGATATTTTTAGTGATTAATATTAATCTAACAACATTAATAACTTGAAAAACTTGATCCAGTATTATTTCTACTTAAAGTTTTTTAAATCATTTTTAAGAACTATTATTCTAAATTTATATGAATATTTTAATAACCGAGAAACGGATCGCTGAATTTTGAATAACGTATATCAATATTTTCAAAAAAATAACATGCAGTAAAAAGAGGAGAGGGGTCTTAATTGAAAGATTAAGTTTATATCACCACAGTACAATCCTTAAGTAAAAAAAATTTCAACAATTTGAAAATATAGCCTCGAGTATATTCAAAATTTCCAAAAATCAGAATTTCAATATTAAATTCATGAATTTTGGTTAACCAGCATGTATGCCGATATAAACGTATTATACTTATTCGTTATGTTATATTATTGTACAATATACTAAATGTTATTTTAAATATGTGCTAAAATACCAAAAATAATGTATAAATCGATTCATAAGTATATAGAAATACCTATAAATTATAATATAATATATAGGTGATATGTCTACAGTCTACCTACTAACATATTATTGTTATAATATTGTCTGCGGGCTTTATCTTTTTTTTAATAACTTTTTCCGATCAACATTCTATAGATAACCTGGTTACGCGTGTATTGTATGATATAATATATTATATTAAATAAAGTCATCCGAGGAGTAAATTACATCGTAGAAAAGTGTAAATATACTAAAGGTACACAGTCGGTATTTTTATTATATTAAATATATTATATTTTAAATTACAATATTATTGTTGTGTGATGAAAACGACGATTTTTATTTGCATTGATTTTCTCTCGGGCAGTGTACAGCGAGTATGTACAGAATATAAATATACAATATATATATATATATATATACCTACACACTAAGTGTAGTTCTAGAATTGAAACATTTTTTATTCAAATAGAAAACTACGTATGAACAGGTAGATGCACAACGAAATATCAGAATTCCACATGCATAAGGTAGTAATATGCAGCGTAGAATGTTTATTATAATACGGAAGGTATAGAGATATAATAGGTACGCTATAACTCAATTTTTTCGTTTCCCTTTATATATATTATACATATATTGTAATTCGATAAAAATATAAATATATAGCAACATTATTACATACTAATATAATAGTATGTAATGCATATGTATAGTGTATACAGGACGATTCACCGAATATGTTTTTTTGTAATGATTAATTAATTCAAATCTTGATTGTGAAATTTTGAAAATGTCTATTATATTTTTAAAGACCATAATAATATAATAAATTTGTTGAGATTTATTATATTACTATGGTTTCTTTTTGATTTTAAAATCAAAATTCATAATATCTCCAATGTTCACATATCATATCAAGTACCCCAAAAAATACTTTGAATATTATAATATGATGTACAAGTTAATATAAAATTTCCAAAAATAAGATTTTTAATAATTTCACTGTCGAAAAAGAAAAAGGGACGACCAGGATGTTTAGTGAATCATCTTGTATATAGGTATTAGGTTCTATATATAATATATACACATAAAAGTTACATAATACATATCTGGTATATAGGTAGGTATTATATACAAGACCATTCTCTAACGTAAGTAATAATGTGATAACAATACACCTGCAGCGTAGGTAGTCAAAACTTTTTGTATTAAAACAGACAGCGCGTTAATAATTTATAAAAATATATTTTTAAACCGAAGACTTTATTATATACGCTGCTTTCCCTTCTCCCATCAAGAACTTGCGAGTTTAACAAAAAAAAAAGAAAAGAATATGAACGTCAGAATCAGCTACTTTTTTTCTGGTGTTTTGGTTTGTTTTTTTTTTTTTTTTTTTTGTAGGTGGGTAAGTGTATTGGGGATACTATATTTTAAGTTGGACGCAAGTGGGATATGGTGCACGTGCACGGCATAGACTTAAATCCGATAAAATAACTATGAAGGTACATAAAATGTATGTATAATATAATATAAGTGTGTGTGTTGTATTTTTATCGTAAACCGTTTCTTTTATAAGTGAAAAAGCCATAAGTACACCCCCCCTTCACTCCTACCTATTATACCTCTATATGTATATGGCTGCAGAACCGACGGATTACCAAACCGACAACATGCTCGATCCTAAGTGAAAAACAAAAATATAACAAGAAACGTTGGCTGCTGCCCCTCATCGTGTACCCCCAAGTCCGCACCGTTCTCCATGTTTGCTGAGCGCCGTGTGTTTGCGGAAAAAGCCACCGCGAGGGGGAGGGTTATACAGCAATAATAATCCGACCTCCATCACGAAGGCCGCTGCGATTACGCCGCTTCGATTGCTTCTGAGGGGGTGGAAATGCCCGCGTGCGTGTAATTGAATTAAGTATATAATATCGATCTTCGGACCATATCTTGCCGATACTGCTGCTCGGTTTTAGTAAGCCTCGATAATACGTTATATAATATATAATACTCCATGGACGTTGGTGGAGTCAGGGTGTGCGAGGGAGGAGGGGCTCACTCATCCGTGTTTATACTTCTCTACTTATTTTTTTCGTTTCAATAAACCATATTGAACGCGTTTTTTATTATATATATTTTGTGTGTATGTGTCGTGTATGATTACTGTGACTTGAACATTTTACTCTGTTTGTAGATATGGTGGGTATTGCGGAGGAGTAGTAAGAGAGAAAAACGAAGAGAATATTCCATAACTATCATCATAGCTAACCATTCAATCCACAGTAAGTATGTATATTCAGTATACATACGGATGAAACGCAACACTGTAATCTATATGTCAGCCAATATGATATACTAGTCTATAATATATAGTAGGTACCTACTATTAGAAAATATATATTTTCTTTTGGACTCTTTCGAGATATTTAGAAAGAAGTTACACTGGCTACTACAATAACAAAATATAGACATTAGAAATTGATTAAAGAATAATTCAACTAGTTTAAATTTATCGAAACAACTTCATTTATTTTAAGTTGGTTTAAAAATAATCCAGCGAGTTAAAATTATAAATATTTTTGAAAATTTTGGTTTTATTGAATGTTATAAGTACTTACATTAATAGTTATAACTATAATAACTAGTACATAATAATACTACAACAATTTCGGTTATGTTTCTTGATAAAATAATATTATGTATTCGATCGCTCCTAAAATTCTGTGATCCACAAACTAATAACAAATATTTTATATATTTTTTTTAAACCTGGTTATATTTATATTTTTGTATATATTAAATGTGCATTGTGAGTTATATAATATTATGTAGTTAATCGCCACTATCGCACACCGCCGGATCGGCTATGCAAATATTAATTAACACGGCTGCCGTGACTTTTGTCTCACATAAAACGTTGTCGCGTCAACATCGGTCGGTGCCTAAATGCCTTATTATATTATATTCTTTTTTCATTATAGGGAGAAACATTGTTTTTTTAAATTTTATTACCGCAAGCGCCAGAAGGGCCTATTATTATTATATTAATTGTAACTTGTATGTGCCTAATTTATATCACTGTATCTTGATGTGTATTTTTCTTGTATTTTTAGGCAGCGGCTGGCCAGCAGTGCACCGACACCTAGTGAGTTGTTTTATTATTATATTTTTGTTATACACATTTAGTTGTCGTGTCATAATGGCCGTAGGTACCTATATTATTTAATACTATACTTTTTCTCTGTTTAGCCCACAGAGTAAGAATATAGTAATATAGTAATAATATATAGCCATAAGGGCTGAGCGTTAATATTACATACCTGTATTCTTTTGGGCCAGAAAGGCCGCCATTTATATTATATTAAAACTATAGAAGTATACAGGCATACAGCTCAAATAGCTGCGCATAATATTATTTATTATTATATTCTGTTATGCCATAACGGCTATATATTATAATATAATATACAGTGGTCGCCGCTTAATGTATCAAACGTACCAATCACTTTGGTACGGGACATAACTGATAACATAATCCGATTGATAACACTAAACGAAAGTTGAAAAAAAAAATAAATAATGTACCTAGTGTTTAATTTAATATACACATAGTTATTAAAAAATTTAATTATTTAATTTATATTATTGATTACTAATTAAAGTACATATTATATATAATATTATTATATTATATATATTATATATATTATTATACCCATACAAAATTTTAAATTGTTAAAAAAATAAAATTTAAATAAATATTAATTTCTACTAGCTTGAATTATGAATAGAATGTTTTGATTGATGTCTTTTTTTACCGTTAAAAAATCATTGATAAAATGTTCGTATTTATATTGTAATTCAAAATTGGATAAGTTTTGTTGCACTATTCTGTATATATATTTATTTATCATTTTATTCTGTTTGGTCATAAGGACCACATACTATCTTTATTTTTACATTTAATTATTGCAAACTTGCAAAATATTATATTATATTTATATTCTGTTGGGCCAGAAGGGCCATAAATATTATTCTTGTTCCGTCCAGCCATAGGGGGGCTGCTATTTCTTATATAGTATTTTGTACACTATTATTGTGTTGCTGTGAATTTTTATATATTTGTACAATTATTATTTAATTTGTGTATTATAATATAGCAGCCCATTTATTTTTACCAGCAATCGTGTTATCATCTTTTATTATTTATTATTGTATACTCGTATACACACCCACACTCATACACACTCTTACACAATTACAAATAATTCACAACATACACTACATAGCTCGACAGTATTTGCCCGGCATTCCCGACCATTCGAGCTATCACACCACTACACACCCAGCTAGTCCTCCATTTTTAAGACCTAGGTGTCAGTGGCGTGAAAAGATAATAGGTGTCCGGGCACGCGTAATAGTATTGCTCGCTCCCGGCCCGCACAATATAACCTAAAACGATGTTAGAAATAATTAGAAAGTTGGATACGAATACGACCATACGGTTTTCGGTTCGTTTAGAATAATCAATATACAAATATAAGCTTATTATAATTATTTATAATTAATGTAAAATTAATATTAGTTTATGTCATTTATCGATATGATAATGATACTATATTAGATTACAATTACATTTATATACCGGGTGAATCATCCACCAAGTATGCTCACGCCATTTTTTTTCAATAATATTATAATAATGGATTGTTTTTTTAATACACTTTAAGACCATATCTTCAATTTAATTTTATTACTTATGATTCTGGAGAGTGGAGATACAGATATTATAATTTTCAAATGAACACCAAAAAGGGGGGTTTCTCTTTTGAAATACAGAAGTTTGTATTTCCATAGAATACTTTGCAATTAATACAAAAAATTATTTATTGAGTAGATATATTTAAAAGTATCAGAGATAATAATTTTTCATTAAGAATTGTAGTTAGTTTGAAAATAAAGGAAAATCTACTTTTTTAAAAAAAATTGACCGTTTTAAATTATTATTATTATTTTATTATTTCCTGCCTCCTTGTGTCATTTCCATTTTCATATTTTTTAATTCATAATATTATATAATGGTACGATTCTTTTGTGTAAGTTCTAGCTACTTTGTGATTTCATTATATTACTATAAATCATAATAATACAATACAATACGAATCTACAAATTTTGATTTCAAATCCAAGTTGATTACAATCGAGCGAAAAAAATATTACCACTCAAATTTTAAAACACCTCTCCATACATTTGCTATTTAAGGTAAATTATTATGCGATTGTGATTTTATTTTTAAAATGTACTTAAAAAATTATCATAGCTCGACAGATTATTTATTATTTGTGTAATGTAAGTGCATTGTAAATATAAATGCATACAAGTAGTCATTATTATACTTTATAGTTCATAATTCATTGTAATATCTAAAAAATATACTTTGTCCCAGGGTCTTGCACCCGATTTAACCCGAACCCCTAACACCCCTAAACACCTTTAAAAAATCAAACACCCGAAACCCGTATAACCCGAATGTTTCTGTTTTCAAAACACCCGTATTAACCAAAACCCGAATAAATATTCGGGTTCACCCGAAATCCCGAATAATTTTTTTTTCGTTCTTCATGCGACATATCATTTCTTCTTGTGGCGAGTTCGATTTTGTAGAGTTAAATAATCAATAATAATAATAACAGGAACAATCTTACAATCATAGGCAATTTCTTGAAAATAAGATCCATTAAAATGTTTAATAATTTAATTGATTCTGATTAAGTATTTAAAATATTAAGTATTTAACTATTTCTTATACCTATTATATTATGATAGAATTTATTACTTTATTAGTAAAATAAATCCAAATATAGCCAATAGCAATATAAAAGACGTGGTCTCAACAAAACTGAAAGTATTGACAGCCGTGACTAAAATACCAAACACTAATAACGTATAATAATAACTTGTGTTATTTCATTATTTGCGACGAACTTCCAAAGCGGAATTATCTATGTCCTATAATATCTAATTTAGTAACTCGAATATCGTAATACGCGGCTATATTTATTATTTACCAGTTTTTCGGTAATCACGAAATCATAATTTATATTTTATTTTATTTGTCTAGCAAAGTCAGCGCCCCTATAGCCATCTATTTTAAACATTTTAATATTTTATTATTTATTATATATCCATCGGCTTGGCATGTGGTAAATTGTACATTTGTAATTTGTATCACATTCGGTCTACGAGTCTATGACTATTTAAATAGCCATTAAGCTCCAGCTCTGGTTAGTAGTTAATGTAGGTATTTGTTAGGTTATTTGAGTTAACACTTAATATCAATGTTTAAAATAGAAAACAGATAAGTATTTGGAAACTTATATAATGCTTGTTAAGATGTTAAGAACTTAAGGTACTTATAGATATAAAATAATGAATTTCGTGGACTCTAATGCCTATAATAAAACGAATAGGTAGTTAAATAATTAGTTTCCCACTGTCTTATTTCTTATAGTTCATAGAAAAAGGTAACTACTGTACATTAATTAACCTAGTTTAGTTAAAAACAAACGTTGCGAATTTGGGTAAAAAATTTATATTTTATTATAAATAACATAAACATGAACAAACGTTGCGAATTTGGGTAAAAAATTTATATTTTATTATAAATAACATAAACATGAACACTTTCTTTTTTTTTTTGGGGGGGGGGGGGGTCATCAAAAGTTCTGTTTTATCCAGATTTCTCAGCACCCATATTAACCAATATTAACCCGAATAATAACGGTTTTGAAAACCCAAATGCTTGTTTAAATTTTTTATTCGGGTGTTTGAACACCCAAATGCTTGTTTAAATTTTTTATTCGGGTGTTTGAACACCCAAATACATCCAGCACCCGAAACCCGAAACCCGAATAAATGATTCGGGTGCAAGGCCCTGCAGTTTGTCGTTTGTCCATATGCTCCACATGAGACGTAAAAAATTAATATACAATTATTATCAATAATAATTATCTATACTACAAAATAATATAATATTCAAATTTAGTCACGTTAACTAAATTTTTTACTCGCATCATCTATCATATTTATTTGATAATACTTAAACTTTAACTTCACATTAATGATGTGGTTTTATGAGCATAAAACAATTCCATGCAATTGAAGAAAACAAAAATATCTAAAATCTAATAGGCCTGAAATAATCTTACCACGATATCATGTATCATCCTCAAAATAATTGTATTTTGGGTGGCTATAAACGTAAACTATCAAAGTTTAGCATAGTGTGATTTTAGTCAAATTATTGGAATATTAGACAAATAAAGGAGGAGGGAATCAAATCGTTGTAAAATATGAAGTTAAGTACAGTACCTATACGTATTATGTATAATGTATATAATGTATATCAGGGGTGGTCAACAGGTCGATCGCGAGGTGAATTAGAGTCGATCGCGACACCATTTGGCATTTTTTTTAAATTTAAAATTTTTTTTTTGTAAATGTGTGTATCTTTGTATACTTATCCCACTAATATAAAAATTAGATTTAGTTAATAATATTTGTCTACAATAATAATATATCAATTCTTCTATTTAATTAATAATTAATTTTTGTTTTGTTAATTGATTTTTTTTTTGGTCGATCGCGACAACCTTTAAAAACCCAGATGTCGATCCCAAGTCTTTTATAGTTAACCACCCCTTATGTATATAACTACAGAAATAGCTTTTATAATTTCTATAACTTTTATTCTAATCAATATTAAAAAATTTTTTATATAGTTCAAAGACACTTGTGCTTCAAATACGATATGGAATTTTTATTCTAATTTTAACACTTAAAATTATAATTTTTATAATATTTTCTTTTGTAATATTTTGGCACTATCGCTTGTTAACATTTTGGCTCTATTAATATCTATAAATAGGTACATTTAGTGTTGTACCTACCTGTCTGTGTCCTATATTATTATTATAAAGTAATTTAAATGCATTTTATTTGATAAAAAAATATGATATAAAAAAATACACAATATTCATCTTGTTTTAATATTTTTATTAAAACATCACTTAAAAGGTCTTATTTTATATTTAATTAGAATAAATAAAACAATAAAGCTCTTGAACAGAATTGATACAAAACGAGTTTTTCGATATTTAGTTGTTCAATAGGTAATAAATTACATCATTAGATCGAATAGATTGATCTACTTTCAAAATATATTACTACCTATTATACGTTTTTACTACCGAACCATGTTTTTAATTTCATGGATTTTATCTGCACTTTTTATTGCAATAGTATACAGCGCCCGTATAAGCGAAAACGATACGAATTACTCGTCTCAAAATATATGGGCTGTTCTAGTTGCTGGCTTACACAGGTGGATTCGGTACCAACAACATGTAGGTAATAATATAATATTATAATTAAGGAACAGATCTAAATGGAACGAAAACTGTCAAAAAAAATTGTCTAAAACATGTATTTTCAATGTAAAACACCCTTAAAATGACCACATCTTTTTTTAGGCACACAACTATACACGCAATTGATAGGAAAACGCTGCTTTAACTTTTGGCATCTTTAACATTTCTTTATTTTGGCACGCTCAATAAATAAGCAAGACCTATAACTACTAGGTATAAATTCAATCGCAATGTATCACATAATTTCCAACTGGCCATTTTACTATAGTATTCGCCATTTATTGGCATCACTTTAGACCAGAGTACACGAATCCATTAACCGAATGAGTTAATAAAGTGAAAGGTCCAATAGACAATAATTAAAATTGATACACATGCGTTATAATAAAAATAAAAATTCAGCCATGTACTGATAAATATTCATTTATCGGTAATGTATTTATTTATGTATTTCAAAATGTAGTTTGTCATTTTCAAAGATAAAAAACATGAACAATTATAACGATAAAAAAATATTTTTTCCAAGAACATAGTTTCAAAAATAATGATTTCAAATTATGTAATAAATATTTCTATATCTTTAATACTTTTCAACGGGATGAGTTGAGGAAATAGTGTTAATCGACAAAATATAAGGAATATAATCGAATAAATGGACTAAAAACTGAGGAAAATATGCTTGGGAAAAAATGTATTTTAATTTAAAGTTTATAATTATTAACTTATGTTCCCTATGATAAGTATGGAAAATATCATTAGTTATCTATTTTTAAGAAAACAATTTATGTCACTAAATTGATACGGTTGCTATTCATAATTTTACATTTAATGCTCTGAACTTTAATATACAGACAATATATATTATGAAAAATGAAAGTTGAGTCTATTAATAATTACAAAACTTAGTTAACCACAATAAATAAACAGTATACTGGAATTGGAAATCAAGTATGTATTGCACGATGTATCTTCAAATAACCAATTATAACTTGTTAAATTTTTTGAATAAGACACCATAATCAAGACATCCGATAATCGCTGGCGATAGAATTAAAATGAACCTGCAAGTTATCACATACATGTGTAGACTGATTGACATATTATATTGGTTTCCTGATAAAAAAATACCTAATAAATATAAAAGCAAATAATATTATGAAACACATATTATTTGTGATATAATATTTTGAATTTCTTAATTACTTAATTTTCTAAATGGACTTATATTTTTTTTAAATTACACAAAAATACTAAAAAATGTAGAATAAATGAGTTGCGTTTTTGAGCATGTAATGTATTGTATATGAAACAGATTTTGAACTTGGAATTTAATGCATTGAAGTACCTGAAATATAATGCACTTTGCATTGAAATCCGGGTCTTATTTATTATTTATCAATTTTGATTTGAACAGTGGCCCGTTGCGTCTTGTTGATGGAATCACACTGAACAAATATAATAATAAATATAATTAGTTTATTAGTTTATTCTGCTATATAATTCTTAGGAAAGTACTAAGTAGGTTATCTAACATCAAATTATTTTTGTTTCAATTATATCTCGGGCTATGCAATTTAATTCAAAATAGAACTGCTGTACTTACGACTTACCTACATATTATTTAATACCTACGTTTTACCGACAAATAATTTTTTCAACAAAATTAATTTGAGTATAGCTAATTTAATGTTGAAATATACGAAATATTAATATACAATTTTATTGCATTAAGCTATTATGTATTGAAAATCAATAGTTCTTAGCCGGAATATTTTGATAAGGTTAGAGTGTCAGAGTAGGTTTTTAAATTTTTATGCAATTACATATATAAAGATTTAAAATTATATTTTACATTTAGAGTCGCTATGTTAATTCTAATACTTTTGCAATAATTTACTGCGCAAAACCTATTTCGGGGATGAGGGTAGCGAGGATCAAACCATGAATTTTAATTTTAATATTAAATAGTACTATAAAAATACGTTTGAAAATTAACAAATATTCTGTATTATTCAAATGCATTTTTTAGCTTTTATAATCAAAATTTTGTATAATAATTTACTATAATTTATCAGATCTGTACACATTTAATTATTTCATATTATGTGAAAGTTTTTCTTGTAAGACATGTGTTTGTACTGAATACACACTGGTTCCGACACCCTTAACCGTGGGAATAACAATTATTATCGCTTGGTAATTGGTCTTCAGCTAAATTTCTGCTCACCAATGATAATAATAATAATAATAATTAATAATACGTTTGTATAATTATTTAATTTAAATTGTTTTAGTTCTAATTGGTTACGAAAAAAAGTTTTGGGATAAGTATAATTAAGTAATATTAATTAGAGGGCCGGGGCTATAATAGTATAAGCCGACATTATTTTGACAGACAGACCTACCCATGATAATATATCATTTGACAGAATATATTTTAACAGATTATTAATATTTAAGCCTAATGTAAACCACGAAAGTATTTTATTGGACAAATATTTTAAGCTTAATTCACCTTAATTTAATACTTTACTATCTGCGAATTAGTCGAGGTAATATAATATAATATAATAGGAGGTACTTCGTATTTTCGTCTGAATTTAAGTTCGAAAAAATGATAAATTGTGTGTTCGAATAGAGACCGTATACAAAATTATTTGTCTTATCGTTTTAATATAAAATTATGCTGTACCTACAAATAAGTACACGAATTTTACGTACATTTTTGTTTCTACTTCCATTCTTACCAATGTACTATAATTCCCACCAATATTATATTGCTCAATTTTGATGAAGGTATTACTTTAAAAGTATCTTATTGATGTTGATTTACATACTATTTATATTATTCAAGTATTCATAATGATAAATTAACATTTTTTAAATATTGTCAATTTTTAGTTTTCCATAATTCTTTTGGTATATCATTTAAATATCGTTGTTTTAATTGAAAACATTATTCGTTAAAAAGTAATAGAAAATTATTATTTATAATATAAAATTATAAAACCTTAAATGGCATCTATTTTCAGTCTAATGTATGTCATCATGCTTACAAAATACTGGAAGAAAAATGGCATTCCAAAAGAACGCATTATTACTCGATGATATTGCATACAATTCTGAGTGAGTTATTATAATTATTATTTATATAAATTTCTTGTACATTATTATAAGTTTATGTTTTAAACCAATATTAAATTATCTATGTATATTGTATAATATATATATATATATATACAGGGTGATTTTTTTATCGAAGAACACTCATACTCATACACTCATACTTTTTTAAATAATGAGTGTTCTTCGATAAAAAAATCACCCTGTATATATTATATAGGTATTGCGTGTACTTACTTTTTCCGTTATTATCGACGATGCTGCCGGAACTGCTTGCGCATTACGTCGACAGCGTTGCAACTGCGATTACTTATTAGTTCTAATAAATATCAGCTAATATATTATTTAGTTGGAATTTATAGCTATCCTAAGTTAATATTTTTATATGAAAAAAAAAAATTGCAAACATCAAAAACTGTAACAGGCGATTTTTACCCCCTACGGTAAAAATATACTAGGATATTTTTACCCGGGGGTAAAATTATCCTAGGTTAAATTTACCCCCGGTAAAAATATATTAGGTTAACTTTACCCCCGGTAAAATTGTTCTACAGGGGGGTAAAAATATACTGGGATAAATTAAACTTTATTTAAATTATACTAGGATATATTTACCTCCCAGGTGAATTCATATAATATATTTTTACACCCCCCCCCCCCCTCCCATAAAAATGTGTTCTTATTATTATATTGTTATGTTTATTATAAAATGTACGGTATTATACTTAATTAACAATCAAGTTGGATAAAAACTTTGATTCTAAACTAAAGTTAATTGAATTTCTGGATATTGCATTACCTTTTTTATGATTTAGTATTTACAGTAAAAATATTATTCAATGTCCTTTAACTTACAAATGATTCAATGAACAATTAAAAAAATTACAAAAATTACTTTAAAACCTTTTCATTATGAGACAATGATAAAATGCAAAATATGTTAATAATTTATTTCTCTAAATCAATCTACTATTTGGTCAAAACTACTTCAATTGTTGACAAAAAAAATAATAAATGTGTTGGTAGGTAAGGTACATATTATATTTTGTATATTTTTAAAATACTTTAACGAGTACGTGTTGAATTGTGTGGAATCTTGTATTAAATTGTCATACTTTTTAACTGAGCATAAACATATAGATACTTATATACAACTATGCAAAAAAACCTAAGAAAAAAAAAGTTCTAAATAGTTTAAAATGAGCCAAATATTTTGCAAATTGTATAATAAATAGCAAATGTCTATTTGATGCAAATTACAAGTACCTATGACAAACTATTTTTGAACTACATACGGTTCGTTGATTATATTCTAGGATATTTTTACCCCCCTTAAAAACACATTTTTACCGGGGGGTAAAAATAATCTACTACAAAAATTCAATGGGAGGTAAATATATTCTAGTATTATATTTTAAACAGATCATTAATTATATACTAGGATATTTTTACACCCTTTAAAAATAAATTTTTACCGGTGGGGGGGGGGGGTTAATATCCTAGTATATTTTTACCCCCCTGTCGATTATTTTTACCGGGATGGGGGGGGGTAATAATATCCTAGTATATTTTTACCCCCCTGTCGAATATTTTTACCGCGGGGGGGGGGGGTTATAATATCCTAGTATATTTTACCCCCGGTAAAAATAACCTAGTATGTTTTTACCCCCGGTAAAGTTATCCTAGGATAATCTTACCCCCCCCCACCGATAAAAATATTTGAGGGTATTAGAAACCTGTGACACCGATGGTATGGCTGGATTTTATTTAATGATGCTAAATAAAATTCTATGCGTTAGAAAGATATCATCATAAAAAAAAGCGGGTAAGTCGTGGATGTCACTCATCTGCTGTACAGTAGGTTACAAGTGGGTTACTGTAATGGATGGAAATTCCAGGATGTAGTCGTAATTTTTTTAGTGAGTATACGCTTAAATGTGTTTGATATGTAACCCCCTATATATCCTTCGTTATTATTATATTTAAATTTATAGTTGCATTTGCATACGTAATTATATTACGATACCTTGCCGCAATTAAACCTCTAAAGTTTACAATCATTCTCCTAGATATTTATTAATATACAGATAGGATTTTTAAGTTTCAATAATATATATTATATATATATTATTAATTATTATTAAATAATAAAAACAAGAAATAGGATTAGGTATTTTTTGTTGTTGTTCGGTAGTGTCTTATCAGTTACATATAATACAATTTCCCACAATGTTTATAAATAACTCTATGGCCCGGATACCAGCAGCCTGCTATATTGTATAATCTTCGACCATATAAGCTAATATTAGCTTATATGGTCGAAGTGTATAATATATAATAGATATTAATGTCTAATTACAGACATTAAAGTGTAGTTCATTTATATATACTAAAATACCTTTAGTATAACTCACGAACTACTACATGTAGTAGTTCGTGAGTATAACTATATTATAATTTATAAGCAACTGTTTTCATTATGAAAACCGTCAAATCGATAAGGTTTTTACATTTAAAAAAAAAATTATTTATCAAATTGGTTTATAGAATAAATGCATTTCCATACGCGTAATCCATTTACGTATTTTGTCAAATTTCAAACTTTGAATGCTTATAAAAAAAAATTGTGAATATGAATTTCTTTTATTTATCAACTGCTATTGTAACAATATATTATTAGGAAACTTGTATTACATTTTCAAGTTTTTCTACCCAACAAATAAATTTTTATCGATATTAATTTAAAAAAAAACTAATAATGATCGAAAATTGCATATGCCTTTAAATAGTTCAATTTAAGTCAAAATTTTTTGAAATTGCATGGTGGATAGAATATACTTATACAAACATTTGGTGAAAATTTCATATATCTATATAGTCATTTATTTTAAAGTTACATAAAAAAGGTTCGATTTTGTCGAAAACTGATTGTGCGTACAATTTCTCATTTTCC
The DNA here is from genome assembly GCF_037042655.1 of Diuraphis noxia. Lineage (NCBI taxonomy): Eukaryota > Metazoa > Arthropoda > Insecta > Hemiptera > Aphididae > Diuraphis > Diuraphis noxia. The sequence continues at coordinate 51,766,192 of NW_028301711.1, forward strand.
CCATAATTTTTAGTTTGTTTATCCCGAATGTTTTTGAAAAATATTGAGAATTTTTACTTTTGACCCCCCCCTTCCCCCCCAAGTATCAACTATATTCACTATCTGATCGAACGAGGTACTGAAGTCAAAAATTAAAGCACTTTTCTGCCCCAAAACGTGGTGACAAACACAAAAAAAATAATCACACATCATGGCCAAATCAATATATTCCTCCCTCCGCTAAGAATCTAATACAATAATTATTACAGTATCGGATATATTATTATGTAGATATCTTCTAATTTTAGAGCAAATTTTTAGGCTTTTAAACATTCTATATTTATTGACGTTATGCAATGCGACGTAGGAGAAAAATATAGACGATAAATCAATTATAGAACTCAAAGAAAAACATACCTTATAAATGTTTTTAATTTAAAAAAAATTAAAAATTAAAGAAATCGTTCAATACATTTCTAGTTTGTAGTTAAATTGGAAATTGTTTAAATGTTTATAGCCTGTTAAGTTTTTTCAAATGCGATCAAATTTAAGAAACCTAACATGCATAAGGTGTGCACTTATTATTTTTTTATTGTTTGTAATTAAATTAAATTAAGAAACTTTATTGGTTTTAATATTAGCTAGAGACATATGTATTTGTAATTTATAATATTTGTTTTGAGTGCGCGTCATGTTTATAAATAGATTATGTTTTTAGAAATAGCTGATCTTCGTTTCTGTTTTAATAACTAAATAATAAATCCAAAAATTCATTTAGTTTAAAATTTAAAAGTTGTCAATAATTGTGATGTGTTTTTTTGTATAACTTTTCACCAGTTCTATTACGAAGTGATATATAATATGGTATATTATATTTTAATTATTTCAAATCTGACTGATTTTAAATTAATAAGGTGTTAAAGAAAAATGTCTGCAGTTATCATTTTAAAGTTCAAGCGTGTATTATACGCTATGTGTAATTAATGGGTGGTAATAATGTATAGTTATGTACCTACTATTTAATAGTAGTAACTATTATATATATATTCTTTGTTGCTCATTGTAACTAAAATTGTATACCGGGCTTAAGATTATTTGAAGTAAAAAAGCATATTTCACCAGTTCAACGATTATTAGGTAAATATTTTAAGGTTAACCCTTAAAATTCACTCTTCACAGTTATAATAACTTAATGTTCAACCTCTAAAATAACAGGTATTGAGCATAATAAATTATTAACGCAACGTATAGGTAAAAACACTTGAACTACTCTAAGAAACCTAAGTTATTCTTATTCTAACAAAGTTATAAATTGATGTATGCATTCTCTTTTAAATGCATAATAAATTGTTTTTTAACGTTGTTCGATTTTATTTTTAGAACTTTTTTTTATCAAAATTTTAATGAAAAAACAGAACGAAAAGAAGCTAAATATTTAATTTGTAACATTAGGAGCCGTAAAGTTGTTAGTACTCAGCTTATTTTACAGAGCGTTACTTGATCTCGCGAAGTTCTTGTGCTGCCAGTTTTTAGTTGCAGAACAAATTATGCAAATGTTTTAATTTAATTATAAGCGATCGTATTATTTTTTTAAATACTATAATTATATTTATTTATTACAAATATATTTATTTTTAGTAATCACGAATCAGGTGTGATTGGAAACGAGCCAAATGATATAAATGTTTATGAAGGAGTACCAATTGATTACACTGGTGATGTAAGTATGACGGTGTTGCGAATTTGTTTGCAACAATGATCGATTCAGAGGCGCAAATCTAGGGTTGCAGGGGGGGGAACTGCCCCTTTCATTTGGTAGGTAGGTGGTCAATTTTCAGACATTACAATAAGCATAGGTACATCAATACACTTATATTATATTATATTTTTATTTGATACATTTTAATATTATTATTTATCTGTAAGTGAGCACAGTGAAATTTTTTTTTTTAATAGGTGGGTATTGAATACTTTTGTTTTGCCACCCCCCCCCCCCCCCCCCCATAATTTGAATTAGTTTGGGCCTCTGGATCGAGATTGATGTTTCAAAAATAAGTTAATTGAGTATGAAGTAATATAAATTTCATTCTAATATATTATACCTATTTAATATGAACTATACAAGGACAAAAATTGATTTTAAGGTAAACTTTAAAATATATATCAAAATCAAATTTTTATTATGATATTCAAAATGTATATTGAAATTAAAAAAGAAAAAAAATGAAATCAATGATCTATATCAAAATAATAATCGTTTTAAACATGTTTGTATGCATATTGAGATAAAATTCATAAAGATTTTTAATTTAACAATTTATTTGTCAATAAATATAGTAGATTACTTATTTGGACCGTTCCACAGCCACGCGGCCACACTAACGATAATCCTCTTTAGGCATGAGCCGTTAGTAAAAATCAAAATTTAAATCGTAGAAACGTTAAATTGATATTTAAGACCTGTTTAAAAATTAGAAAAATATTTAATAGATATTTTACAACAGTATAAAAATCTGAAAATCACAACATTTTTTAAACTTTAATTTAGAAATTAATCAATAATTCCATTTCGATTTCAAACCTTGATTAATTGACAATTCTTGAGTGGCGAATAATTCATATAAACGTTTTCTAAAGTAAATAGTTGGGTGATAAACAATATATTATACTGATTTAGTGTAGTTTTGTATTTGAATTAGCAAAAAAATAATAAATAAAAATTCTAATGTGTAGAATGTCAGAAAACATGTATTTTTGAATGTAGTTCGAAGATACAAAATGAAGGTATAAAATGAATCGGAAGTGGACGAGTAGTTTTAAGATAAGTTTAGTATTGATGTTGGCTTTAAATTATAAATATTATAATTATTTATAATATATTACTACGTTTGATATTAATTATTGTAACAATAGTCTTCTATAAAAAAAAAAAACTTAAACCGATTTTGGGGCTGAACGTTTACCCTAATACGTTAATTCTATACCCTAAAATTGCTTATTTTAATGGTGTTTGCTTTATTGTAATGGACATTAACTCACGAATTCTGTTTGAACTTTAAATTAAACAGGATAAATCATGTATTGACTGTTGTACGCACTTAATTGTTCCCTTCGAAATCTATCAACCTCTAAAATTCGAGTGATTGAGTTAACAACAATTGTGTGTAGCTTTCTTGTTAGGATTTTCGTAGTCACACCAAAGGTCAAAAATTTAATATTATGTATCATACCTTTATAGTTTATAGGTACTCAGTGATTCACCAAGCATTCTTATCGCTTTTTCTTTACCAAGTTATTGCAGTTATTCGAAAACTAATTTTTGAAATTTTGAAGTATAACTAAAAAGATCATTTTTTCAAATTTTCAAATTTTCTGTTTACTTGTCTTATGATTTTTAATTCAACGATTCTTTTGTATCATTAATCATTGTACAGTTTTGTAAATATATACATTATACATTTTTAAAGTGCAAAACAACAGAATATTCTAATAGTAGTAATTAGTAGAAATTAGTATTTTAAAATGGGCTGAGTTGTAGTAATAGCCGCTAATCTACAGATTTTCTGCTAGGGTAGCTGAATTGCACTTATTGCTGGGAGTTATATCCAAAAGCATTTTATCGAAGGGTTGTCATATTTTAAGGGAAAAGTGCTCGAGGTCAGCTAGATTTACGATAGAAATTTTTGTTTATTAATGGTTGCTATGGGTTATAGGATTTGAGAATAATATTTATTTATTTATTATTATTTTTTAATTTGAATATATTCTATTTGTGTGTGTCATGGGGTCGCCAAAAATATCGTACACTCCATTGCACTAAAAGACTGATAGTGTTTTTTTTTAATTTTCATAATGTGTGATAGAGATGTAATTTGAAATTTATTAGTTAATATAATAAAAGCGCAGAGTTTAAAAAAAAAAAAATGAATATTTGGTGTTTTGTTATTGTTACCAGTTCTCCATTCCTCTTTCAGTTATATTTATATACCAATAAAACACTTCAACTCACAATTATATTAATTTAGTTATTTTTTATTTGACTACCAATTTATTCATTAGAAATAATTTATTTGACAAAATAACGTTTGCCAGGTCAGCTAGTTTGTATACATTTTTATAAGGTCTCCAAATATAAATATAATATATTGTATTTTTATTATTCAATAGACTCTAAGAATACTTAGTCGTGTAATATAATGAATCATTAATATTATCAAAATCAGATATTACATATTATTTACAATATGTATAATATTTTATTTTGTTTTATGTATACACAACATACTAATTTGTAATCTTTTATGAAACTATGCCAAAAACGTAAAAAAAATTTAAATCACTTTTACAGTAGTTTATTAGCATAGCCAGAGATTTTTTATGCATGGGCTGATCCCATTAACAAAATCCTCATTTAACTTTTTTCCAATACTTACAATTTTTATTAAGATAATATCATAATATATATATGTATATATAGGTTAAAATAAATACTGTCAATTGTGGGAAGGGATGTAGCCCCATTATCCTCGCCCCACTATGTTATTGCTGTGTAGTTATACGTAATGCTACAATTAATATATTATAAAATTCTGTTTTTAGTACGAATAAAGACAATATTTTAATTTTATACACAGGTCTTGGATGCCATGGTGGACTAACTGAATTCCCGGATTCCCGCGAAGACACTGATTTGCACGGAGACGAACTTGTATCAATTTTTAAACAACTGCACAACCGTAATGATTACAAAAATGTAATGTAAAATAATGTATTATTTTATTTAAGATCTCTGCTAATTCTATCAATTTTTCATCAAAACAAACTTAGATGTAAGATACTGACAAAAGTTATAATATTTCTAGACTTCTAGTGGTTTGATTTAAAAAAATTAAAGATTTTTGATTTTATAAAGAAGTTTACTAGGAATCGGTTGGAGCATATTATTATATTCAATAACTGTTTTTAGATTCTGAACGAAGTGATGAATGTATTGATTTTACAATGATGTGTGTTTTTTTTTTGTTTTTTTTTTGTGTCTGTGTACAGCATAACTAGTCGAAATAATGCTTCGATTTCAAACTTTGAGGGTGGTTTCCGATGTAAAAGTGAATATCCTTGGTGCATTATAGAGGTCAAAAGTAAACATTTTCCAACAGTTTTCAAAAAAATCGATATTTATATATGGTTGTAATTCAAAAACTAATTATATAAAATAAGCGTTTACAGTTCAACATTTTACGAAATCTGTCGAAAACGCGAAAATTTGCAAGTAATTTTGAAGTTGAAAAATCATAAAATTGTTTGCGTTTATAACTAAGGATTAAAAATACAACATTAAGTTTTCCATAAGTTTTCCTTCAAGTAGCTATAGAGAAAACTCGCAGCATCATTATAGCAAAAATTTTAAGTGCGTTTGAATTTTAAATTTTTACGAAATAGCGTAACGATAACGATTTATCCTCAAACGATTTTAAATATTTGTTATTATTCAAAAAGTATAAGTCGCAGATACTTGAAAATTTTATCAGTTATTTAGATTGGCATTTTCTTTATACATGATTTAATTTTCAAAATATTTTGACTTTTTTTTGAGATATTTATAGACGACTGAAATTTTCAATTTGTCTGAAAATTTTTTTTTGAAGTGTCGATAAAAATATTTTGGCCCTATCAAAATACTTGAAAATTTAATACAAAGTTTCTCATAAGTTATTCTTAAAGTGATTAAAAATTATAAGAATACATAGTCACGATTTTTTTTTATTAGCATTTGAAGTTCAAATATTGACTTAATACGTAAAAATTACGGCAATTTTCAAATTATCTTAGATAGAAATTCATAAAAGTTTTTCTTCTTACATCTTTTTATTTTTAATGTACCAACTTGTATTTGTTCACAGTTTTGGTGATTACCGCTGCAGGTGGACCAGATGAAGACGCGTACGGAACGTATTGTATTACTTACATAGATTCGTGTTATACCGGTCTATTTTCATACGCTTAGATGAATTATGCCATAAACGTATAACTTATTTAATAATATTAAGTTTCGTTCAAGATATTCGAATAAGTTCACATTTTGTTGTTGTTGTTTTTTTTTAAAAATATCTTCGAATCCCAACAGATTGAGGAAGAGTCAAAGCGTGTTTGACAATAAATTTTGACTATGTCCAAGATGCTGTGTCAAACACGGTTAAAGTCGTTAGAGAATACCATCAATTCTATGGTGACTGTAATATCGAAAATTTATCGATTAGTCAATTCATTGGTTACAAGAGGCGCAATTCATTGAGTTCAAAAACAACGAAAATAGAACTCATCACTGACGCTTCCAATGGCCACTCGACGTATACTATGACAAAGACGCAATAATTACAGCTAGTGAAGTCCCTGCTGATCAATATGCAAATCAGCGTTAACTATGTATTCTACGTGGGCCACAAAAACAGTTTTTATTGAAAAACCAAAAAATAAATAATTGAAACTCATAATATTTATAAATATATGACTATAATATTGAAGTATAATATATTATACTTTACATATATAAATATAAATATATGATATCAAATATATTGTTAATTATTATTCTAAAAATAAGTCTGATTATTTATCACTACAGAAAATATATGATGTTGTAAAAAAATGTATGCAAAATTCATAAACATCTAGGGGAAGAAGACTAGTTTTTTATACTTGAGTAAAAGTTTTCAAATACTTTTTCACTATAGGTACTCTAACACGTACGTATTTGAATTATCACACTTGTAATTGATGTTCTCACTCACCAGTTACCCGGGTGCGTAAAATGTGGCTAAGATCATCACATCTTGCATTGTGCTAAAGACCTCTTCATATCATATTATATTATTATAGCAATAATAGTCTCCTACAAAGCAAGTCCAACTCGTAAGAATTTAAAAACAAAATCAAAACAGAAACCAAACAATATCTATATATACTACACGATCTTATGACTATACTATGTAATTGAAAATTATGTGTTAATGATTAGACTTAATTTATTTTAATCATCGAGGTTTAATTACATTTAAAAAGTAAATAATAATAATAATAAATTATTTAGGGTAATTTCATATTGTCGATTGCTAATATGTAATGAAGTACCTATTGACAAAATAATAGTAATTAATTTATTGTTTAATATTATTAAGCTTCAGTGATATTTTTGAAAATAAAAATAAAAGGTAATTCTTCCAATCTAGTACCGAACTTGATAAAATAACTTTGAATACACATCCATCCGATAACAAAGCATTTAAGCACTTTTACAAGTTAAGTATGTGTACCTACTACATTTGAGATAGATGCCACTGGCTGCCATGTTAGTTTCCAAAGGGTAAATATTATTTTAACTAATGAATAATTATTATGAATAGTGTAATAATATGATGTTTGATTGGGGTATGATAAAACAAAATGCATATTAATATGTTATAATTAGATTTTTAGAGAACCTTTTTACTATTAGAGTGTGTAAGTGTATATAGAATGCATGCCCTTTATAACTTTGTCATCCGAGTTATAAAAAATATAAAATTAATGTAAAATAAAATATTAAAATGTTTCCATTATATTTTGGAGTGTAATTTCAAACTATATTTAAATTTTTCCAATTAAATTGCCTTATGGTTTTATGAAGGATAAATTGTACTTAAAAATATTATTAAATTAATTGAGATTGATATGTATTAATAATTGATAACCATAGACGTGTGCACATTTTTTTATTGCAGATCATAAATAAATGTGATTCCCAAAAATATACATTTTCATTCCATAATTTATATTAAGTTAAATATATTATAAGTTCCCGGAATAAATCATATAAATGATAAAATATTTAACATTTTTTTTAGAATTATTTATTTATGAAATGTAGATACCAAATAATATATATATATATTATATTTTTTTTATGACAACAGTGTCCATTTGACTACATATTTTAATATAAAATTGTGTGTGTTGGAGTACGTGCGGAATCGATGGAATATCATGGTTGAAAGCTCATTGTATTGACCATTACGCTAGTCTCCTGTGACGTGGTGGCAGACCGTGACGGGCTATAATTTTTTTTTGTACCCTTTGTAGAGATGTCCACTTCAATAAAGTATATTTTTTAGAATTTTATTTATTTATTGATTTATTATTATTATTATTATTATAAGGCTCGAAAGTCAGAGGAACTAAGAAAGAAAAAACATGCAAAACAATTTAATAGATACACAGCATAAAAGTGAACTCAAAATTCCAAATTAAACAAAAATGTTGTTATTTATCTGCTCAAAATAAATTGAAATAATATACCTACATTAAATATTATTATCAAAATCCATATTTGATCTTTTAATTATTAATACAAGTATGGAAATCAGAAATACATTTTCCTTTAATTAAAGGAATAGGCATTTTAATTTTTATATTTTTAAACTGACTATTTTAAAGTGTGAGTGACTTTACAGAATTGGCATGCTATAAATCGGTAAAATACAGAATAACATGCGATTCTTAAAACTTCCGGGCCCTAATATTATGATATTTTTTTAACAATATTTGATCATTTAACTGACGTTTGCCTATAGGTATATCAACATACAAATATTTTAATCATGTAAGTACCTAGTTAATCATAAAAAAAAAATTAAAAGTTGGATAATATATATTATTTCAATAATCACTGGATACGTAATAAGTGTAGGAACCATAGAATAAGTAATTTTTTAACGTTTATAGAAACCGACATACTTCACTTTTTTACTGTGTAGGAAGCTATAGGAACTCACATATTCAATATTTTTTTCCACAATGTAATAACTAACATAGGTAGGTATGTATTTTTTTTTATCTGCTAAATCTCGTGTAGGAACTTATACATTCACTCGAAATCATTGTCTCGATGACTAATATGTTTCCAACGAAAATTTCTCCTACACAAAATGTACCTAAGTAGATAAGTCTTTTTACAATTTTTATAAGTTATTTATAATATGAGTAGATTAGTCTAAATATACATCAAACTATTTTTTGTTTTTTGTTTTTTCTTGTTCAAAGTACTACAATATTATGTGAAATATCATCAAGCGAAATTGTACTTTTTAACAAAGTTGTGCGATATCGCTGTCAAGAACATTTCACACATGACAGCCGATGGAGTCATAGAAAAAATATACGCTTGATTGGGTTTTATTTTTTATGAAAAGAATAATAATAAATATTATTTCACTTAATTTGATTATCACAAATTTTTTTTTATGCCTACGTGATAGCCGTGACACAATAAAGTTATATTTTAAGGAATAAATCAATGGCCACTGTTGCCACAATTATAACTGAATTCGTATTTTTTTGTTTTCTATTATAGTTATAAATATAACACGTTAATTTATTTTTACAGAGTGGGGGATTAGAACTGAATGGTTCTAATTTAAATTTTTACTTATTAAAATAACATATTAGTTTTTCAGCGAAATTTCTTTTCGTTTCATAAATTTATTTTATTGAGATTCTTATTATTAAAGTATAATCATTCTTAAATTTGATAATTTTCGTGATATCAAATTAACAGAAATCGTTGTTTAAAACACTTATTAATAAAACACGACGAACGTGTTCGGTTCGAAACCATATTTTGAGTTTGACCTTCCTTTAGCACCTAACTATGGAGGTATACTTTTGGCAGAAACAGGTACCTAATAACCCTGTCTCTACATTCTTCGACAGGGTACGTACCGTACAGTTTTTTATTCTAGACTGTTTTACATATTATTATTCTCATGAGTAGGTAACTTCCGATAAAAAACAAAAGTCGTACTAGACTACTAGAAGAATATTTTTAAACATTAACATACGATAATTTACGCATGATCGTTTTGTTGACCTTCTTTATGTGTTTACCTACTATTGTAAATATTGTGCGATGGATAGTTTATGTATACACAAATATACGTAAAACACAGGAAGCGTAAAATGTTTGTTTCTCCATTGTTCGTATCGACCCTCAATTCGCAGGGGTTTGTGCATGTTTGATCGTTAAATATTTATTATTGTATATTGTTTTGCAATCCAGTCGACATCGTCAAAAACAAAACGAAAAACTGACAACACAATAACGTTTAAAAATATGTATGTAAGTTTTAGTAGATAATACTATAATATAATATAATATAATATAATATAATATCTATTATGTACATATTAATAGCATAGGTACACATATTATACTATTTTAATATCAAAATTTGAATTATACATAATTTTAAATTACCGTAACCTTGGTAACCATTTTATTGACGAGCGATTGAGTTTGACTACCGTGATAAGTTATATCGTCTTTAAACAGGTAGTATGTAGGTATACACACCAAAGGTAATAAGATATCAACGATTCATGAATGGAAATTAATTTTTTACTGTTCGTAAATGAATGCTACATTAACGCGTTACAATGTCGTCTAAGCCAAAACAAGATGTACTGGCAGAAGAGGAAACAGACGAAGACTTCATGACGAGAATAACTCAACCTAGAATATGGACAGTCTTCAAATCAGAATTCATTTTTCAAGTATTTATAGACGAGCGATTCGATGAAGTCTTAGATATGTTTAAAGTAATTTATTTTAATATCAATATCGTCTTAATATTATATAATAATAATCTGTATTTAAGGTGTTAAAAATATTTGGAAATGCTTTATAATTACTGTTTGATAATTTTAATACTTAGAGGTTGTAGTTAATTTATCTTCGTGTATTTTAAAATTAAAAATCTAGCTATGATTGATAATATTTTATAAAATGTATTTTATTTTGAAACTGTTTGAACATTAAGTTCAGAAAATGTTTACACACCTATAACACAATAAGTAATAGTAAGGGAGACAAGTACGAGAGGTTTCCCCATTGCCTTTTATCCGGGTCAATTATTATCATAATCAAAAAAAATATTGTAATGAAAAGAATTACAAATTAAACATTTTTTAAATTAAAAAAACTTTTTTTTACCAAGTGACATTTATTTGACTTGTTTATAGCGTCTGAACTATATAAACGTTAAGTTATAAAAAAAAAACATTTTTGACATGTAATGGTGTGACAAAATACAATATCAATGAAGTTTTTACTTCTTTGATAAAAAAAAGAAATTAATGTTTATAGAATGAATCGAATAATTTGTGGCATCAACGGCTTAGCCCGATTTATAATTAATAAATGTTTTATTTTTGTTTTCTATCTAATTGATAACAAAATTAATTTCTTAATATGATTTGATTATTATTGATTTATTTATATTTATATATTTATATTTATTTATATTTATTTTATAAAATATTCTAAGACTATAAAATAAATTGTAAGTAACATTTTATATATTTAAAAAAATGTATTTGCTAGAAAAAAATTGCATATCAATTAATTAAAACAATTCTGCTATCTGCAATATTATAATAGGTTCTAACTAACTGCCTCCATAGTTAATAAATAACGTGTGTACATTTCACCTGCCTATATTAATGAAAACATGTTATTAACTCATAAACCATAATATTATATGTTCTTTTAACTAATCAGACGGTAGTGAAACTAAAAATTGAAAAATAAAAATATTCCCCCATTCGTTCTCGCATTGATAATTCTTGCAATCCATCTTTGAGTTTAAGTATTCAGTTTATTATTATATTTATTGGTACATACTCCCTTATCAGATATTAAATTACATAAATGTGTACTTTCTTAAAATGAAATTCATATGAAATTATGTTTTAAAAATGATTCTGAAATGACTTAATTACTGATAAACGAACATAGGATTGTATAAAACATGCAAATTATTATTCAAGTTCTGAGGTTTGGTAAAAAAAAAATAATCTTAATGCGCTCATAATAATATTTTCACTTAGTGAACTAAGTTTTGGATTATGTATTTCTGGGTTTAATTGTTTTCTTAAATAATTAATTTTTCTATGATATTAAGTTCTCAATTTATGGCAGATAAAGGAAGTCATTCATTCAACACAGTGACAAGTAAAATCATGAAATCTAAAAATAGAAAATAATAAAATAAAATAAGTGACTAAAATTACATAAATAATTATAAATATTAAATATAAATAAATAAAACTAAGGTTCCTGCCAATAGTTATATTAAAATTATTGTATTTGAGAGTTAATGCTAAAGGTCTGCTGTATTGTTCCCTATATTTATAAGTGTTGGAGAATGATACCAGATGTAAATATTAAAATTGCACTATTACCTTCTTCCTGATCGTCGGAGGGCTTTCGAGGTCGTGATTCAAGAATAAGATCAAATACACCATGGTTATAAAATATTGATATATGTATAAATTATAAAAAGGTTAATACATATAATATGATTCTTATGCACTTTACCTTATTTTCAGCTTAATTTTATTTATGCGAATAACTTAAATAGGTTAAAAGATTTTAAACACTCGAATCCAAAAAAATATGACACTGATATATTTTCGTTAAAATAGAGAAGGCCAGTTGTTGCTCGTAGGATCCGATGTGGTTAATTTGGCTGGTCCTCCTATATTCGTGAGAGGTTATTATAGTGGTGGTTGGTGCTCGTGCACTGATGAGAGTAGATTACATGGTCAAGCCAGCCAGAGTAGCAGGTGGTTCCATCAAAGGCCTCTATGTTTCCAAAGACTTGCATTGTCCTTGGTAACAGAGACCTCCATTGGACCATCCCTTGTCTCTGGTGGCAGATGAAATAGATCACACGTGTTGTACCAGATTGTCACAACTACGTTTAAGTTCCTATATGACCAAATAATGAAAATCGTCCCTTTTATTAGTGATTAATGGTGTTTTTTAGATTTTAATGGTTATCTGCGTGTGACAACTTGACCGTTATTTATTTTATTGAATATTTAAACAACATACAACCACGATAATATGTGAGGCAATTGTGAGTATATCTTTACACCTACTTCTATCGATTTATGTCAAAACGACCAATGTATATGTATTAATTTAAGCATACTAAATCAGAACTGTTGGTCGTTTTTACACAAATAATATGATCAAATATTAAACCAACGACGTTGATTAAATAATCTTAAATTTGTACAAATTTCATAAAATTTACCTTCTGAACCTTCATTCTTCTTACACCAAGCCACATAATTGTACCAACATTATTTATGGCGGGTATCTACCTAGGTTCTAATAACGCATTTTTATTATTATCCAACTAGTATCCCATCCCATTTCATTAATATGATATTGATTTATGTTTTATAATATATCTAAATACGAAATTAGGTTTGAATTTAAAAATTAAGTAATCTTGCAATAGATACACAGTAGAATACTGCTAATTCAGCAATAGTAGAATAAATTATTATATAAATACAATTGATCAAATTAAAACAAAAAAACTAACATTCTTTTATTTTCAGAATCATTATATTCACGAAGAATCATTATGTAATAATAATACATTGTCATCAGATCAAGATTCAGTTGATCAATTTTTATATCTGATCAAACATTGGATCTCGGATACTTTATCATCAATCGTAATTGAAAAAAGCTCTGGAAAATGTATTGGAATAATAGTCTGCAGATTTTGTTCAATTGAAGATAACTCATTAGAGTTTAGCAGATTGAGGGTAATTGAGCAAATTTATTTTACAAAGTGATGGTATATATGGCCTACTTAATATATAGTTACATACAATAATTTGAAACCGGACAGCTAAATAATTAGATTCTGTTTAAAGATAAACACTCATTTAGTAGGAAAGTTTCAGAAAGTTTAGAATTTCGTAGTTAATTAGTTACTTGTAAAGACAAGTATAGTTTATTTTAAGATGAATGGGGAAGTGGATCAATATTTGTTCAAATTAAAATTCTAAAATTCTAACGAAATTTAACAATTTTAAATATTATGTTCCTTAATTTGTAAAATATTAACCGTAGAGAACTAAAAACTTTTTACCATTATGAACATTGTTATTTTTCGTTACAATTATAATAACATTTTCAATATAACATTATTCAGACTAATTTTAATCAATTTAAACCATGAATATATTCAAATTATTTTAGGGTACGTGGTATGCCAGTAATATTGACTTAAATAAATTAGTAACAATTAGTTGTGAATCTATAAATCTGAAACGGGAGGGAAGCTAATATTTTTTCTGAAAAATATTTTTATTTTAATACATAAAAAAATATAGATGATAATATTATGATTGAGATTTGATAAAAATACTAACAGTGTTATTTATATTTTTAATAATACTACCTCATAAAATAATTACGGTCAGAATTTATATGCCTTAAAAAAACTATCGAAAAATACTCTGAAATTAAAAAAGCTTATCTTAAACTAATTAAATGAAAATACGTGTTCTAATATTATTATAATATGTTATATTTTCGGCTAAAATAAGTTCCGTCTATATACTGCTGCACTACTTATAAAAAAAATATTGATATTATTGTAATTATATACATCCTTAAAGTACAAATATTCTCAGAAAAAGTCTAACACTCCGTCTCCATTCAGAATAATTGTTTTTCACGTACACAGCAATGATTTATAATTGAATTCATAATAATTAACACGTCCATTACGCAGAGACCTTACTCTACGGTGATGATACTCGACAGAGTTGATTTTCCAAGTTTTTATTTATCTCTGTTTAGATGTAAGAAAAAAATATGTTTTAGTTATACGAAGGAGAGAAATGGAATATAATACAGAATTTCAAAAACCACTTGAGCCAAAAAGTTGATATTTACAAATATTACAAAACTGTAGCATTCTTCAGAATTTACGCTTGGTTTATTCTTCCTCCGTATAGAGGTCAAGGTAAGTGTGTTTTAGTAATATCTACATAAATGGTAGACCGTGCGTTTATCGGTAATTTACAAATACCATAATTATATCCCTTTCAAGTATAAGAAATAAGTTGTATAATAACGTATCGATCAAACACTCGAACGCAATACGAAAATTCATATAAACTCGGAGAAACGCTCAGTCAAAAAATAATATAATACGATGGCATTTCACTTGTATTTTATTAGTGTAATAGTAATAATTATACTATATAGGTATACCGCTATACGCGTACCTGCCTGGTTTAAATCGACTGAATTAATATTTGTTTTACAATACACAGGATTGGGTAAAAAACTATTGGAGTGCGTAATCAAACAACAGTTACCCGAGATGGTGCATCTGGGGTGCAACGTGATATCCGGAATATTCACTAACAAAAAGAGCCAAGGAATAGCAAATTCTTTGGGTTTGAAGGCTTTGTACGAGGCTAATTATCTTGAATGGGCTAATCAAAACAACGTAATGTTGACTAAAAACATCGAAGCTGAAAATGAAACAGTCAGTGTGATGGCTTGTCAAATAAATCAGAATCAATACGTATCCCTGCAGCTATAATGTACCTAATATTTGATGAACTGTCATTTTTCAGATATAAGTAGTTTTTGATTTAAAAGAGTTGATTTGATTGTTTATCGATTTTGTATGATACAATTTATATAACCACGCCTAGAGATAAATAAATATTTAAAATGGAATTTAATAATTTAATAATTTTTTTTAAATTTATACATTCAGCAAAATATTCTAATACAAATGCACATGTAAATATTTATTATTTGTTTTATTTAATTAAGAGATAACATGCAATTGTCGAAATTTAAAATTTCATCCAAGTAAGTCTTTTATGGAATGGTTACATTATATGTTACAGCTGATTTTTTTCGATGTGACCACGGAAAATGGCCATAGATTTTAACCTAAATTTAAAAAAAGCCTTTTTTCCATTATCTGTAATAAAAGTATTTATACTGTGTAAACATGATCGAATAGGAATTTTTTTTGAGAAGAACGTTTTAAAGATCACACTTGAATATCGCACAACTGCCTCATACACAAAGCTACTCATGATACAACAAATTTGTTGGACATAAGATATATTTTTAAATGTATAACATAAAGATATTTTATCTATTAGTGACTTTTAATAACAGTCTCTCTGAACTAAAAAATTGAAAACAAGTGTTACATACATATATTTATGATTTATATAATATAAAAAATTATTTAGAGTGAAATCTTCCCTAACAGACTCATTTCTCTAAATATTGGACACCTCTAAACGGTTTTTTTTAGGAATAAACTGCAAACTTTTTACAAGTTTAACTATATCTAAATATAGTGAACAAAATTTCAGGGAACGAGAGTATTCATTATTGTAAAGGTTTCACTGTAATTTATTTTTTGTCACACACTTTACTTTCTTTTTACTCGGTTCCATTATATAATATTATTACAACGTAGTTTTATGTATTATTTCAATAAAATACGATAAAGATTATTATAGTTCTTACGAAATACCGTAGTAATAGCATCTCGACGCGAGTGTATCTAAATAGCCTATCCATAATGCCGTGCGATGATCATAATATAATGATATTATCAAACGATAAACAAACTTTCCATTTTATTTAATACTAAACGTATTACATCATTTTTAAAAACTTTAGCTACAAAATAGTTTGCTATAAAAATGTTTAGTACTTAATTTGACTACATTTTTTTTATCGGATTCTATTATGTTGGTTCTTATATAGGTACTCTTTATAGTGTATATTTAGTGACGACTATAAAATTCTTAACGCGCGTTTAATATTGGGTAACTTTAGATAATGTATCATTATTGCATATTATTCTGCGGAATAAATTGTATCATTGTATTTTTTTTACATTAAACGTGATTTTTAAAACTTGAATTAGCTGAATGTAATATTATGCACTTGTTTAAGGTATATTATTATCTGAAAAATATGTCAATTTATCATATCAAATCATATCGAAAGAAATGTATAAAATATTTTACTCTAGTCTATTTCCAAGAGGACTTTGTAGTAGAAACTGGAGTTAATAAATTTTGTATTCGCTTTTAATACATTACCATATGCATTATATTGACTTTCTAGTTTCTACTATTTAGATATCTAAGGTACAGCAGAGCGTTATCCACTTAGCTTTTAATTTTTACATAAATATAATATTTCTTAAAAGTTTTATATAATATTTCAAGAAAATCAAATTGATAAAACTTTGAAACGCTTTTGGTTATTGCAGGTGTGATAATATTATGTAAATACACACTGATAAATGTGTAAGGTTCAGTTTTTTTTTTGCGAAGGTTTCGTTTATTCATTATTAGTCAACAATGGTACATGTACTCGTATATTCATTTTTGATACTTCTAATTACATTATTTCAATTTTAAAACGCTCGTTAAAATAAATGATTTTAATTTTTTTGTTGCTTTTGAACTTAATAAAACCACCTAGCTTCGTACATTGTTGTAAATTATCGAATAACTGCATAAAATTATCAATAAATTAAAAACATTACGTTACAATAAATACCATACAGCTTATAAAAGTAATAAGTATTCAGTTAAATTGTAAATTGTAATAATCCATAAAAACATTAAATAGAATACAAATTATGAATACTATTATTCAGAATTGCCATCGAGTTCACATGCCATTTTTTTTTAGTACTGAAAATTAGATATAATTTCATCTTGTGTTACAAATAGTTGTTTTCTCATAAAATTGTATTAACAAATTATCATTACTATTTGTGAATAAAAAAAAGAAGCAAAATTAGCTCAAAACAACGTTATGATCGGTTTTCATAATAATTAGTGATGTGAAAAAGAAAAGAATATTATGAGAAACAGAAGGGTAATAAAAAATATATATCCATTGATAGTAAAGCAGGAGAGTATATTTTAAAATAAATTTATTAAACTATCAATAAAATGTAGATTCCTACGGTTTAAAATGTTGAGAAACACTGTACCAAAATTAATTTAATAAAGCCATATAAGGCAACCCAGAGAGCCCCACAAAGTGGTGGCTTCTATTAATTTCCAAAAATGTATTACGTTTGTGTCCATACAAATAATGAATATAAATTCTATATAGGCATTTGTCATTAATTGTTATTACGTCGTTAAGTAAAATGTTATATTATGTATACTGATTTAATAAATATTAAAATGTATGTTTGTGTGAATGTTATAGATTTAATGAACTTATACCAACTTAACTTTTTTATATTATACTGCTCGTTTTTAAGCCGATGTTATTTGACTTTCCCAAAAGTAGAACTTCCCAAAATGTTAAACTTTAAACCAATAGTGAAAAAAATTGTTTTATCATAATATTTGGTCGAAAAATGGACGTGGATGAAACGAGAAAGTTAATGTTTGGACGGAAAGAATATCGCCAGATATCGAACATCCAAAGAGAAGCCACACAAATAAATCTAGCATGCATGTAGTCAGTTATCTAAAATCATACTGCAATAACTGCAATAACTGCAATAACTGCAATAACTACACATAAAATCAGGGCCAATGGATTTAATCTCTTATCAGAATATTATTAATACAAGAAAAACAATGTTACTGACAAAAAAAAAAAACGGTTGTTTTAAAATTAAGGAAAAACATTTGTAAGTCAGGCGCAGAACTATTAACCTAACCTATATGATTTTTGATGATTTTAGTTGATTTCTAATATTTTATTCTAAATCAATAAGATTAATAATTGAATTATTGTTCCACATATGTTTTTTTAGTATCAAATACAAACAGCAGTTCAAAACTGTGGAAAAATATTTTATGACATTTGGAGGTCAAAATTTGACACAAATTAATATTAAAACAATTTGTATTAATTGAAACATAAAAAATTATAATAATAATTATTATTATTAATGTGAAAATTTATTGATCGACTTATTTGCAAAATAAGTGATTATAAATTGATTCTCAACTTTCACAAAACAATTGTACCTACAGTCATAAATATTTCAGTCTTCAGATGTAGTTGACATCAATGACATCTTTGGAATCTTTAAATAATATGATTAAAAAGACCTTGTTTTCAAATTATTGAGATGTCTGGTACCATTAATAGAGTATTCTATGGAGATGTAATTTTCTGTTTTTCAGACGACTCTTACCCTCATTTTGATTGTAAATTATTTGGTAAATTTACTTTTCTTTAATTTTGATTTATCGAAATTAAAATTTGAACAAGCATTTTCTTAGTTATCTATTAAACGTTATGTATTTATATGCTAAGGATATCACTGATGCTAATAGTTTATAAAAGCGAATAGGGATAATGCTTATTTAATTGTGTATATTATAGAGATAACGTAAAATAATATATTATTTAATGGTAATATTTTATTTAAAATATATTTAATTAAGTAGAGAGTAACCATACGAAGTGTAGGTATATACGGGTTATAATATATTGTAAAGGATATAGTGGAGAAACATGTAAGATATAATGTGTACAGGTGGTCGAGAGCAATAATTGTAGGTACGCGTCTTTTGGAGAAGAAATGCCTTAATGACTGCTACTACTATAGGCTGTATATCTTAGTGAATTAGTGGCATGTTTATGCAGTATGACACAAACGGCTATGGGCAATGTGCATAATATATGTGTTTAATCGTTCTGGTTTTAAGGTTGATTGGTTGATTAGTCAAATCTTTATATTTTTATAGTAGTATAATATGAAGACAAAACAATTGTAAGATATGTTAACGGTTCAGTTTTTTGTCTTCTATGGTCCGGATTCAGATCGCGGTCTGTCAGTTGCCGACCGTTGCTCTAGAGTCTAGAGCCTAAGAGCGAAAACATTACCTTCCTACCAACATTGTTTCAACCAGGAAACTAGTGCCATTGGCCGCTGGTGGCACTCAGATCAAGTTAGGTGAGTAAAGATACCACGCCTTACCAGACCTCTAATTTAGTTTTGTAATGTAACTAAATTGTACATTATATACATACTATGTATTATTTTTTTGTATTATTATTATATACAAATATATTTATACTTATTGTGCATACTGAAATAATTTATGTTGTACCTACAATGCGTTACATTTATACACAATTTTTTGTAAATGTAGTTTTTTCCCTGTGAATACAAATAAATCAGACAATAAATATTAAATATAGGATGGACTCAAAATGAAATCGTATGTAACAACTAGAATACTAGGAATTTGCCATTTTTATTCAAAGTAAATCAGAATTTCTCGGTATTTCATAATATTACTGTAACATCAAAGTACTGCATGCAATAAAATGGATAGGCGTATTATATATACTGTAAGTATATTAAAATTATTGAATTTTTAACAACAGTTTTTGGGACACAACCATGTTATAAAAAAATAAATACTAGGACACGCAAGTTATTGAGCTATCGCCTGTTTTTGAACTTTTTATCCGAACGAAACCCACCTATTAAATAAAACCAGAAGGTGGATGCGAATGGTAAGCACCGGAATCGTCATCCATCACTGCTCAGAATCGTTTTTCATAGCATAATATACTGGGTTTCACACCTATACAATGGTTTATATATAGCATCACAGTGACGGTGTAGAGACCAAACTATTATCTAGCAGAACGATTTATTGGTGGTTTTTTTTGTTGATTTAAATACATACAGTTTCTAGTTTCCGAAAATTACAACGTTTAAACTATTTATTTATGTCAAATATGAAATGGGTATACGTACGTTATAGCTATTATTATTTATACTTATTTACACTTAACATTGTTAAAGATAATTATTATTAAAAATCACGTTATATTTTCGAGAAGTTATATAGGCGTAAAAATAATACTTTTGAAGTTAACATTTTTAATTGTTCAGTGCTATCTAACGTAATCAAAAAAATGGTTTCACTAGAATTCCATAGTGCTTGTGAGTTGTGGTACTGTCTTAATGTAATATGAACTTTTATATCTATGAATAAGAATAGTCACTCAGATAATAATAAAAATTTAACCGTTACAATAAAATACAATTGTAACTAAATAAAATAATCTTATCTGAGTTTGGTTTAATCAATAAGATAGATAATATAGATTATGTCTATTGGATTAAATAATTCAGTAAATACTTTATTCTTTATAATTTAATATGGGTGAATGTACAGTAACAATTTTATATCATAATATTTGTTGAAATAAGGATTGTACTTTAATGCAATAATGTATTAATAGAACAAAAATAATAAAACTATCTAATATAGTTAAACATAATAAAATTGAAGTTTAAGAAGTTATTAATTACAAAACTATAATATAATAGTAGTTACGAGCTTATCATTATTTATGCAGCTAAGATAAATCAAACATATTCAAGTTTATAACTTTATAAGTAACTGTTCATTGTCATCGGTACTCGGTAGGTATATAGAAAATAAATATCAGTAATCAGTTCTTAAACGGCTAAAACATATTATGTTAAATTAAAAATCGTCATGGTAAACAATTTTAAGATCATAAAATTCCAAGAAATTACCGCGTTTTAGAAACCTATCATTAATATCATCTCATCAAAAAAAAAAAGCATTTGGTCCTGGACCAGAATCAAGAATTATAATTTGTAGGTAGGGCCTCCTTTACCGGTGAGGGGGGGGGGGGTCAGTGGAGTTATGTGGTCTCAGGGCCCTGGAAAAAAACACAATAATATTACACATAGGTATTATTAATTTAATTGAGAAAAATAAAATATGTCCTACCACCCCAGTCAATTGTATTACATAAATAATTTAATTTATTACTTCAAAATATTGTGTAGCAATCTATGTGCTTATTATTTTAACTTCATAAGATATCGGACAACTATTTGTTAGTAGGTGAGTGTGGCGTGTGATGTGAGATTTTTCGGAAAAAATAAAAGGAAAAAAAATATGGGACGATAAAAGCAATAATTAGTCCTCTGTTGTAGATACTGTAGTTTAATGTTGATATATCCATCACCTGCCTTACTGTTGCTATTTTTGCCGGTTGAAAATAAGATAATTATTAATTAATAGTTTTATACATATAAGTATCATATATTATATATTATTATCATTACATATATACTATACATATAAAAATTTGACAACTACTGTAAAACATAATATTGTTATACTACAAAATAAAGACGTTATTTAAAAATATGATATAGCCAATAAGATCACTTTTGGATCGAAAAAATTAAAATATGTGCATGTTTATATGTTACAAATTACAATACGATAATCAACCCAATAAAATATACTTCATAATATTTCAACGACATTTGATAGTAAAATAAGAAGTTCTTAATTGCAATGATACAATGATAACCGATTGGTATGAAAATAAACGATAAGCAAATAATATTATTCTGTTATAGCGTCAAGGTACAAGTTATAATTTGAAGTACTTCAGTCAAAAATAAAAATAGATTAATATTACAATATGTTATATATTATGTAATAGGCCACTTTAATTCCCTAACCATGATTAACTATATAATTGTGAACTTATAATATTGATGACGTCAAAATCTATATTAGTAGAATAGGTATCGAGATTAATCATCTCGTTTTAACCGGTACCTTTCTTGCATAGTAATACAATTATTATTAATTATTAATTATATATTTTTCAACAGTTTTAACAAATAAACATGCCATTTTAAACGTCAATGTGTTGACTATTAATTGATACGACTATAAAATCGTTGTTTATCACGATAATAAATAATGTATACATTTTTTAAACATTTCTAAAAATCATTTAAAAGCCAAAAATATAATTTAAACTTTACATCGATAACTATTGTTATTAATCATTCAATAATATTAATATGTCTAACTGAAATTAAAGTCATCAAAACAGTGCCTCTAGGAACTCGAATATTGAATATATATCCGATGGTAAACAAAATAGCGTTTAATACTTTAATACCATGTCTGTCCCCTACGTTCCTGAAATTAGACATATTTCCCACGGCTGAGGTTCAATTATATACCTATAAATTTCATTAATATTTTAGTTGTTTAAGTATGTATAAAGTATAAGTGCCTCTAAAATATTTTTTTAGGGATTTGAACGACTTTTTTAAATTTAAATTTCAGATGAACACTTTGAATGAATGAAAGATACTTTATAGGCAATATTAAGCTTCAAAAAGAAAATTAAGCCTTTAGTTTATATTTAATACCTAACTGTAACTATTTATTTTTTATACATTTTATGAAATCTGAATATAAAATCCAATGTATAAAAATATAAAAATACTATTTGAAAATTTTAGAATTTTGCTATGTTTTGTATGATAGATTTTTATGGTTATGTTATCACTTAGAAAAAAAATATATTCATAATCTAATCGAGTTTCACGTGGAACAAATCACATAAGCTTGTCGATCACGTTAGCAACAATGTCAATCATTTTTATCTATTTGGAGAAGTTGTTGATTTATAGCATGTTATAATATTGTATAATTGCACATAAATTGTAATATAATTTGATTTTATTATGTGTAAGCTTTGAAAAATCTCAATCAAATGAAACACTCATTGGTCATAGACATAGCCCACAGCTGTCACCTAGGTGACTGGAACAACAGAAAACAATTTTCGTTATTCCTTACAATAGTTTTTATATTATGTTCTTTAGATATTCAATATGTCCAATCCCAATTGTCTAATTAAATTATTATAGTATTGTCTGATACTAGTAACAAACTGTAGTAGGGGGGGGGGGAGTAGGTTCCATTCTGTACTACTTTGTCAATAAAAAAATTTAAATATCATTTATATACAATATACATTTTACCAACATAGGTAATTGGTATTTGATAATAATTAACATACACCATCGTAATTAAAATTACATTATGATAATTAAAAGTATGTCAAAAAAAAATTCAATGTAAATAGATTTTTTGAGTCTTTCCCTCTGTTGTGGCCTACTGTTGTCTGTCGAGAAACATAATAGATCATTATAATAGCTTATTGTGTTCGGTGATGTCAAAGGACCTCCCTCCCCCAGAAAACACAATTTTTTTTATTGGGGGTTAAGGCTTCGACAACAAGTGGAACTATCGGGGAACAGGGAGGGAACTTTTGGTTTTGGTACTAGTGGATGTTTTTTGCAGAATTTCGAATGGGCACCCGTAGGTTTCTGCCATGCCTGGGGAGGGCTCTCTTTCCAGACATCATGAATTGCCCTGAAAGCGATGCCGCTTATGACCGGGATTCAAACCAGCAACGGTAAGCGTCGCAACCGACGCCTTAATCCGCCCGGCCACTACACCCCCTGAAAACACGTATATGTACCATTATAGGTCTCCCAAAAACCTTATTTTAGATTCGGAACGAAGTGATGGATGTATTGATTTTACAATGATGTGTGTTTTTTTTTGTGTCCGTATACAGCATAACTAAATAATGCTTAAATTTCAAACTTTGGGGGTGGTTACCAATGTAAAAGTGAATATCCTTGGTACATTATTAGGGTCAAAAGTAACCATTTTCTAACAGTTTTCAAAAACATTACACAAACAAAAAAAAGTGACAGAAAAACGGGAATTTTTACGTAAAACTAGTTTTCGACAAAATCGTTTTTTTTATTTGATTGTAATTCAATAACTAATCACTATAAATACTTGAAATTTTGACTTTTTCGAGTTATTTATAGACCACTGAAATTTTTGATTTGAATCAGAATTTTTTTTTGAAGTATCGGTAAAAAAATGTTCGATGACCAAAAAAACTTGAAAATTTAATACAAGGTTCCTTATTGTTGAGTTGTTCTTATTGTAGCTAAAAAAAAATTAAAAATCTTTGATCACAATTGTTTTTTTATATGCGTTTATAGTTCAGATTTTTACGAAGTCTGTCGAAAACGCGAAAATTTGCAAGTAATTTGAAAAATCATAAAATTTTTTGTGTTTATAACTAAGGATTAAGGATATAACACTAAGTTTTCCATAAGTTTTCCTTCAAGTAGCTATAGAGAAAACTCGAAGCATCATTATAGGAAAAATTTTAAGTGCGTTTGAATTTTAAATTTTTACGAAATAGCGTAACGATAACGATTTATCCTGAAACGATTTTAAATATTTGTTATTATTATTTAAAAAGTATAAGTTGTAGATACTTGAAAATTTTATCAGTTATTTAGATTGGCATTTTCTTTACATGATTTAATTTTCAAAATATTTTGACGTTTTTGGAGAAATTTATAGACAACTGAAATTTTCAATTTTTCTGAAAATTTATTTTTGAAGTGTTAATAAAATTTTTTTGGCCGTATACTTGAAAATTGAATACAAAGTTCCTCATAATTTATTCTTATAGTTATTTAAAAACTATAAGAATACATAGCCACATTTTTTTTTTATAAGCGTTTATAGTTCAAATATTGACAAAAATTCGTCAAAACCATGAAATTTTTTTTTTGTGTCTGTCATCACGTTTTGGGGCAGTAAAAGTGCTTCGATTTTTGACTTCAGTGCCTCGTTCGATCAGAAAGTGAATCTAGTTGGTAATTTGGGAGGTCAAAAGTAAAAATTCTCATTGTCAAAGCACAATGTTGACAATATTTTTATTTAATGAATAAATTAGTGAATACAATTGACAGTGTAATATCCCTGTGATACACATATGTGTAATACGGTGAAATCGAAGTCATTTGAGTAGAACATTGTGCTTTGACAGTAGATAATTACTACTTTGAAGAACAGTAATCAAATACTTTACCCTTCTGCTGAATGTTGATAGCTAAAAGGAATAAAAAATTGACTACTATTGAGAGTAAGATGTACTGCATGGTTGTTTATTAATGTACAGAAACACGAGAAATGTATTTTATGGCTACAAAATATTTTTAATTTATATTGTGATGAAAATAATATAATGATATCATTTCTATACAATTTGTAAAAGTCAATACTTTTTTTTTAGGGTAATAACATAGACATTTTACAAAGTGATTCATAAAGCATATCCCTCACATTTTCCTTTACTAAATAATTTATTCAACTTCTGAATTTTAGATTCTGAGCGGAGCGATGAATGTATTGATTTTACCATGATGTGTGTTGTTATTTTTATTTTTTTTTTTTTTGTGTCTGTCATCACGTTTTGGGGCAGTAGAAATGCTTCGATTTTTGACTTCAGTACCTCGTTCGATCAGAAAGTGAATCTAGTTGGTACTTTGGGGGGTCAAAAGTAAAAAATAAATACTTTTCTAAATAATCGAGAAAAACAAACTAAAAATTAAGGGAAAAACGGGAAAATTTACGCACACTAATTTTTCGACAAAATCGATTTTGGTTTTTGATGTAACTTCTAAAAAAATGACCATAGATACATGAACTTTTCACCGAATGTTTATATAAGTATATTCTATCCACCATGAAATTTTCAAAAATTTTTGACTTGATTTAAACTATTCATAGGTATATGCAATTTTCGATCATTATTAGTTTTTTTTAAATTAATATCGATAAAAATTTATTTTTTGGGTAGAAAATCTTGAAAATTTAATACAAGGCTCTTAACATATTACTACAATAGTAGTTGAAAAATAAAATAAATGCATAGTCACAATTTTTTTTTTATAAGCATTAAAATTTTGAATTTTGACAAATACGTAAAAATCACAAAAATTCGCAAATTGCTTTAAGCTAGAAATTCATAAATAAATGGCTTTTTAAATCTAAGATTTGAAAATTTTATACAAGATTCTTTTCAAATTTTGTCAATCTTTTACACAAAAAAAAATGTCCACTGGAAATTCAAATTAAATTTTTATTAGTATTTGAATTTCAAATATTGACAAAAATTCGTCAAAACCATGAATATTTGCAAATTATTTTGTAGTTCAAAATTCATAATATTATTTGTATTTATATCTAAGGTTATAAAATTCAACACTAATTTTTCCAAAAGTTTTGCTTCAAATAGCTATTGAGAAAATTTGAGGCGTCATTATAGGAAAAATGTTTTGAGCGTTTGAGTTTTAAATTTTTATTTAATCGCGTAATGATAACGATTTATCCTTAAACCAGGTATATGTTCCTTATATCTATGATAATCTAAGGTATTATGAATTATGATAACTACATACAATGTTTTTGGAAAAATTGATTAACTATGCCTTATGCAAAATGCGTCTTAATTGAAAAATAAAATATTTGTTTCAAAATAGAAATAGATAATAAATAATGACAATATTTAAATA
This sequence comes from Diuraphis noxia, assembly GCF_037042655.1. Lineage (NCBI taxonomy): Eukaryota > Metazoa > Arthropoda > Insecta > Hemiptera > Aphididae > Diuraphis > Diuraphis noxia. The sequence continues at coordinate 51,793,329 of NW_028301711.1, forward strand.
TAATATATCCTAGACTGACAAATCATCTCCGTTCAGAATCGTTTTTCGTATACAATGATACCTATCATTGCATTCAAATCTAACCTACCCTAGTCAGAGGTCCACCCCACCACCTAATGTACAGCAGAGCGATTCCCACTTTCCTGCTTTTTTTTTTAATATTCATAATAACATAAATTATAAGTTAAAATGTCAATGATTAAATATTAAATAGGTAGTAAATATTAAAAAATCAACCACATCCTTTACCCTCGTGATGAAATTATTTGACTGTCACATAATATATTATATTTTTTGAAAATAAACACTGTTTCATATTTAAAAACGGTGTTTACTTTCTATTACTCGAACGATATATCAATTATTAATTTTATCAAATATTTCCGTATTGACTGAACCAAAAATGTGATATCGAATTTTGAATGAAACAAGCGGTTAAAAAAATCTAAAATTTAATCAGAATAACATAATAATCCGCTCTTGGCACATAACAGGTCAACTAATTACAATAATACAATATACCTAGTCTATTGTGAATTCACTTCTAATAATGCTGTGACTCTTCAATCGATTCGTTGCGGTAACAATACGTGTGTATGCTACGCATTGGAATTTTCACTCACAATGCGGGGTGGACTTCTAAACGTTAAAATGTCAGACACGGTGAGCACTTTTTTAAGTCCTGACCTAGGCCACCAGAGATAGGTACTAAACCTGAACAATCGCCACATTGTCTGCCCATTGAAAAATCGCTATAAATGTAAAATGACCCACCGGTAACAAATCCATCCATTAGTGTGAAAACCCACAGGCAGCCACCCCTCAAACGCCAACATGTTATTCGATTCCTCCGAGACGTCATTGCTTTTGGTTGACATCGGTATTATGTAGGTGTACGACGACCCTACTCGGCAGTAGGTTCGCCAACGCTAGATGATTTTACGCGATCGTAATATTATATGAGTCCACCAACGTCAATAGGTATATTATTATTATTATTAACGGCAATAATATAAATCTTATGTAACACCAACGATAATCGAAACATCTAGTCAAATCTTATTATAATATATAATATGCCACAAGAGAATTCTGTAGAGCTGATTTTATTTTTTTCTACAATTACACTTATGTTTTTTTGTAAAGAAAAACTTAATTATAAAAAAAATATTTAGAACAAATATTAAACACTTTTAATTTTATTTATTGATTGGTAAATAATAAATGTTATGTAGGTATATTCACTATATTATGTACTTTTGTATCATACTTTTCAACATTTTTCAATCATCAGTAAAAGTTATTAGAAATGTTTTCGAAAACAAGATTAAAATTATTTAATTAGTACTATAAAAATGTTTAGCCCTTTATCGACTGTATCTATCAATGTTATATTCGGTGCGTACGAATTGCGTCCCGAGTTTTTTTCGAGAACGGTTTAATTGCGTCCTCATTATGGGCAGAATACTCGGATATAACTATTATACGAACTACTAATAGTTGTGAAGCTTATCATTTGAAGCTCAACGATATGTTTTATAATGCATATCCAAACATTTTTCAATTTATAAATATTCTGAAAAGGTCACAAACTGATATTTATAACGGAGCACTCACTTAAAGCACCGTACAATATCGATGATTAATATAGAACAATTTTTAAAACAAGCAATGGCAGATTTTCAATCAAAAAAATTAGTAGATTTGAATTCATAAGAAAGTTATCTTTTAAATTTTTACCAATATCATAATATTTTTTACTACTTACGACTTACGCTTATATTTGTATACAGTTATTATTATACAATTTGTTTTACTACAGTTTATATTTCTATATTTTTAAATATTTTTATACATTTAAAATTATAAATGCAATAAATAATATAAAAATCAAAAACAATATTTTTAACCACCTATAGTAGTAGTTATTATGTTAATATTATTACAGACAGTTCTATGTCTGTATAAAAATGAGAAGGGAAATATTGTTTAGTTTTTAAAATGTACGAGACGCATTTGGTATGCACAAAAAAAAATCGGGACGCAACTAGTATAACTCCAAAAAATAACTGGGACGTAATTAGTATGACCCTAGAAAATACCTGGGACGCAATTCGGGAGGAATTGGTGCCGAGAGACGCAATTCGTATGCAGCCGTTGTATTATTTATTATTGGAAAGTGTAAGATTTTGATTCTCTTGGTAATCGTTTTTTAATACGTAATAACACTAATAACAGTAATCAGACATAGGCTTTCTATAGTAATTCTTTACGATGACGAAAAAATTTAAGTATTTAATGCAGTACTATTGTCACTTGTCAGAGCTCTACCTAGACATTTTGGGGCTCAAATATAATTTTCTAGGTGTACCTGTCAACTAAAATTTTACATGCCACTGCATTGAGTTTCGTCAATTGTGCCGTTATGTTATAATGTTTTTATATATTTAAAATAATCGATTTTTAAAATATTTAGCTCTCTGCAGTCTAAAAATATTGTGGTGCAAAGAGTTAAATGTAAACACAAAATGTCTTGTATTCAGCATTAGATAACGAATCGAAACAAAGTTTACTTTTGCGATCTTAAGCAATTTATTTATTGAATCGACTTTGTGTAATATAGCTAGTACCGAACACATATATTTATTATAATACTGGGTTGGTTTTAAAAGATATTTTAAGTTTTTTTACACTGTAAATAAGTATATCTTTATCATTTTATACTCCGAAACAGAATGTTATTCCGAAATTGAATTTCGAACGAGTAATTAATTAGTTAGGATTTTATTAATATTAACCTTTTTGATGAACGGAGTAATAGACTAAAATTTTGTGAGCCATTCCACACCACTTGTCTATAAACTTAAAGTTTAATATAACAATTACAATTTACTAATTAAAATTATTATTAGGTAATTAACTTTGGTTCGAAATTTTATTTTTATATGTTGACATTTTCTAATATTAATTTATAAATGAATATGGTATGCTTCGAAAAAGTGTAAAGTTTTAAATATACCTAAAGACCATATTTTAAAATTCTTGAATTTTTTTGTAATACTTAAGAATTGATCTATGGTGCATAAGTTTGTATAACTTTTGTTTTTCAAATAAGAATTCACTTTTCTACTGTAAATTATTTAGTGGATAACTTTTTGGAACATTTTTATGTTGAATTCCTATAGTAATCTCACTATAAATATTTATTATTTGCGTTATCATTATTATATTATTATTGTTGTTGTTTTATTATCATGTTCATATTATACTGGTTACTGTTTTTGTAGTAGTACAATTTTGATTACTCGCTTAGCCACATGCTATTCTTTGTGTTTTTTCCTTCATTATAAGTCTAATATACAATTAAAATATTCTTTTTATTTAAAATAAATTTCTATTCAGCAAACTCAATATTTTATTCTTTTCCTTAATTCAAAGTTTAACTAGTACCTAGTCTTTTAGTTAGGTACCTAATGGTTCTACAAGGATAAACGATAAAAGGTAGTCATTAAAAATAGTTGAAAAATATATATATAAAATATATGTTAAATTTAGTATACTCGGGACTATTTTTGCAAATTATTTATGTTGATTGGTTAAAATAATTTGCTAAAAATGTTTAAGTCGTATTATTCGTATATTCCAAACCCATTACCATATCCTTACTCCTTAGTCCACAATTAAGTCAAGTAACTCAAAAACTACTCGTTCGAATTTTGATTCTGGTACGTGACCATTTTCAGAAACATTATACACTAAATAATATACTGTTGAAAAGAGAGGTTATCGTTTGAAAACAAAAAATTATAATAGGATACTCACTGTTGAGAATCATCAATGAAAAATAAAAAATACGAAAAATCTCAAGCTTTTAAAACATGGTCATAATAGCATAATAATAATAAATTTGAAAAATCAAGTTTTGGAAAACTGCGAATGATTGAAGAAAAAACGGGGGTTGATTATGGTCGATGAAACATCATGTAGGTACGTGAAAATTGAAGAATTAAATAGGATTACGAAGAAACATGATTGGTTTTTGTGTATTGCTTCTATTTTAGTAGCCAGAGCAGGTGGTACTAGGTACCCACTTTAACTGAAGCTCCCAAAAGCCAACAAGTAATTGTATGTCTAATTTTATTTCGTAAATAAAAATAAAAAATAACAACATACAGACACTATATATACATGCGTACGTTTCATGGCTATGACTTTGCCGCGTGTTTGTTAATACAGGATAGTAGGTAGTTGATTGTATATGATGAAATCGGTGGAACTGATATTGATATACCTACTCGTATGATTAACTTGTATTAGTTCATACTCAAGACAACTAAATATATATAAACGATAAAAGATGGTTTAAAGTAAATAATTTTCTCGTTATCATCTATAAGATATAAATTACATTAAGTACCTAAGGTAAATAAAATAAAAGATATATATTATGTAGTATATATTACTTATATACATATATAATATGATATAAATTGTGTTATAAATAATACATAAAAACGTAGGTTAATGTTCAATTATAACGGAACGTATTTTTTTTTCGTTTTAAAGTTAGTATAATATATAGGTACCATGAATGTAATGTACTAAACAACTATATATTTTCGTTATCGATATACGTTTTTATATACACTCACACGAATTCAAGAGCCATTATGATACTTGTTAAAAAATAAGCACATACCAAATAATTCTTAATTCACAACAAACGATTATTAGCAATATTTGTGCGTCTTGGATAGTCAATCATTAGCCAAGACTGAGTTAACACGTATAGTTGTATATGGTGGTCAATCCATAATAATATTGAGACTGCTATTTATTTTATTTTTTTTTATGAGTAGGTACCTACACTGATTTTTAAAAATGTTAAATTTTAAAATTAATAATCGACATCTGAAGCTTGTGAGTATGATGAAATACAGCTTCCTATACAATATTATCATCAATGAACTGTTTTCATTTCAATTTTAGGTATTATGCACTGTTTTAATGTCAAGCCACCAACTTGTCGTCGGATGTTCTTACGTATTCGCATCTATTCTTCTGTCTAAATTAAAAGAACCAACGTCTACGATAAAAATTGATTCTGAAGATTCCTCATGGATAGGTAAATTCATTTATCGTTAATATATTCTACACAAAAATAATAATTTATTTTATACAACGACCAGAAATAAATGCTTATACTATTTTCAATATAATTGTCAGTTGTTCGCGTCTTATTCTCAAATGTTTTGAAAAAAAAATAATACAATTGTTAAATGCATATTAAATGTGTGTGTTGTAGTGATAATGTATAACATTAAGTAATAGAATAACAGTGTGATTTTTGATTACAAAGCCTAAATATGATATTTATGATTATTATCAATCATCAAATGTTTAAATCATTAGCTAGATGTCGATTGGCTTTGGTTTAACAGTCTACAAGCAAATATCGGGGTACCTATATATGTAGGTACGTTACTAGTAAGTTATTACACATAATAATATTATATTAAATTGCAATAATAAATAATACAAATTATCCTGCAATCTTGTTCCGTTACATAATTTTAAAAAAAAATTTATATTTCTTTATCTATATAGATAGTTGTTTTAATTCTCTATCGAGTTCGTAGTAAAAAGTTCATTTTTCCGTTAAAAATGTTTATAATTTGATTGAAAAAAATTCAAAAGGCGGTGTTTGATATATTTAGTGATTGAAAATTTCATGAAATTTAAAAAAATGAAATATTTCAATTATCATTATTTTTGTAGTTTTGTCTTGTAAAATATTAAATAATTAATCTAAATAAATTAAATACCTCATTAGTCATTGGCACACATATTTTTTATGTATAATAATATGTTGTATTTTTTTTGCTGTACCTATTATTTGATGTAAAAATGTAAAATAAGTAAAGAATAGGGAGGTATCGTATATTGTATATGTAGTATGAACGTGGTTACTTATATAGTTATATAGTTATATGTTAAAAATCAGATCAGAGTTTTCTTGATTGTGAATCTTTATGACATTTATTTGTATAGGAAACCAGTACTTTAGGTATATATTATAAAGATCATAGTTTTCTTACTAATAATCAACATGTTAAATATAACAAAAAACATAATAAAAATATTAAATATAATAATTAATAAATATTGAAAAGAAACATTAAAGACCTGATTTTTAGGAAACCGGTACTGAGGTAGTGAGGTATATTAGTATATATTATAAAGATCATAGTTTTTTTGCTAATGAACTTGAAATAATATAAATTATAATTACTGTAATCTAGTTATCTCCTGAATTGGTGAGAAGATAAAATTAATAATGCAGTAGTGCCAAATTGTGAAATAATTAATAAAAATCTAATATTTCACAAAACATTGAAATATTTCTCATACTTCAAACACTAGATATATTCATATTAATATGTACAATATTTACATAATATCATTTTATACTTCAGATAGGTTTAAAAATGTAACTGTATTTACAAGTGTTCTTTTCGTATCTGTCATTTTAATAACACTGTTAATTTTTTATATTTTTATCATTTAATATACGTACAATAATCTTTAGGTGATATCTAGTTGAAAGAAACAAATATGATCCTTCGAAAAGGCATTCCTCAATTTTATATTTCAGACAGATTTAAACAGTTAACTAAATAGTGACTATATATTTCTTTTATTTTTCAACTGCTATTGTAACAATGTGTTAGAAGCCTTGTATTAAATTTTCAAATCTTAGAAATAAAAAGAAAAACTTCAATGAATTTCTATCTAAGATAATTTGAACATTGCCGTAATTTTTACGTATTTAGTCAAAATTTGAACTTTAAATGCTTATAAAAAAAAAATTGTGACTATATATTTCTTTTATTTTTCAACTGCTATTGTAACAATGTGTTAGAAGCCTTGTATTAAATTTTCAAATCTTAGATATAAAAGGAAAATTTTTTATGAATTTCTAGCATAAAATAATTTACGAATTTTCGTGATTTTTACATAATATGTTGTCAAAATTCAAAATTTGAATGCTTATAAAAAAAAATTGTGACTATGTATTTCTTTTATTTTTCAACTGTTATTGTAAAAATATGTTAGGAGCCTTGTATTAAATTTTCAAGCTTTTCTACCGAACACATACATTTTTATCGATATTTATAGAAAAAACAACTAAAAAAGTTGAAAAATTAAAATGTCAGTAAACAGCTCATAACAAATCTAAATATTTTGAAAATTTTATTAAATATAGAAAATGCCTATATAAAAATTCAGTGAAAATGTCAAGTATCTGCGGTCATTTGTTTTAGAGTTACACCAAATTAAGGAAATCGCTAAAAGTGAAATGTTGTAAAAAATTTAAATTTCAAATACTCATAAAAATTTAATTTTTATTTCCGGTGGACTTTTTATTTGTGATAAAAATTGAAAACTCTTAAGGAATCTTGTATTAAATTTTCAAATCTTAGATATAAAAGTAAATTTTTTAATGAATTTTTAGCATAAAATAATGTATGAATTTTCGTGATTTTTACGTGTGTTGTTAAAATTCAAACTTTGAAAGCTTATGAAAATATGCTTATAAATTTTTTTTGAAAATTTCATGGTGGATAGAATATACTTATATAAACATTCGGTGAAAATTTCATGTATCTATGGTCATTTTTTTAAAAGTTACATCAAAAACCAAAATCGATTTTGTCGAAAAATTAGTGTGCGTAAATTTTCCCGTTTTTCCCTTAATTTTTAGTTTGTTTTTCTCGATTATTTAGAAAAGTATTTATTTTTTACTTTTAACCCCCCAAAATACCAACTAGATTCACCTTCTGATCGAACGAGGTACTGAAGTCAAAAATCGAAGCATTTTTACTGCCCCAAAACGTGATGACAGACACAAAAAAAAAAATAAAAATAACAACACACATCATGGTAAAATCAATACATTCATCGCTCCGCTCAGAATCTAAAATTCAGAAGTTGAATAAATTATTTAGTAAAGGAAAATGTGAGGGATATGAGCATGCTTTATGAATCACTTTGTAAAATGTCTATGTTATTACCTTAAAGAAAAAGTATTGACTTTTACAAATTGTATAGAAATGATATCATTATATTATTTTCATCACAATATAAATTAAAAATATTTTGTAGCCATAAAATACATTTCTCGTGTTTCTGTACATTAATAAACAACCATGCAGTACATCTTACTCTCAATAGTAGTCAATTTTTATTCCTTTTAGATATCAACATTCAGCAGAAGGGTAAAGTATTTGATTACTGTTCTTCAAAGTAGTAATTATCTACTGTCAAAGCACAATGTTCTACTCAAATGACTTCGATTTCACCGTATTACACATATGTGTATCACAGAGATATTACACTGTCAATTTTATTCACTAATTTATTCATTACATAAAAATATTTACAGTATTTAAGTCTGTTTTAATCTTCAACAATTAGTTTTAAGTAAAATAATACATTATTATCTAAATAAACATTTATTTTTATTTATTTCTATAATTTTTATAAATTAATTCTAAATTGTTTGAAAAAGTTTATAACAGGATTTGAGGAAATTCAAAGATTAACAATATTAAAAAAAACTGTGGTGCATTCGATAAATATTTTTTAGTGAGGGGCAAAATCGATTTCGAGCATATAATCTTTCAGTGATGCGTAATATGTAAAAATCAATGTCCATTAAAGGGATTGGGGTATTTATCGATTTTACAAGCTAAAATAAGATGATAAAGACACATAGACACTATTAACCGGTTTCCTTAGAAATTAATCAAACACGTTTATAATATATCAAAAAAATAATTTTTATACTATTATAAACAATAAAAAATAAATATATATTATATTTGCTTTCCTTCAGTCTGAACCTTATTGCAACACAAACTTTTAAATAGGTATTGAAATACATTGAATAAAAAAATATTTAAGTATTATTTGTGGTACTTTTTTTAAGTGATATTTAATTTAATTTATCAAATACATTTTAAAATAATAATTTTCAATCCTGTAGACGATTTGCAGTTATTTCATAGTGATAAAACAATTACACTCACATTTCCGCATAAAAGAATTATTTTAATTTCAGACTGTTTTACAGTAAGTTTTGCTTAATGTGATCACTGGTTTATCAAATCAACCGTTTATTGGAATCAAAATTGAAAATCCAAAACTGAATATTATATTGAAAAAAAAAAGCTTTATGAATTTTAACTGGTTATTACGATTAATATGACCTGAACCAATGTGATCAAATTAAGCGGTACTCACTATATTATTATTTTTTTCGTAATGACTATAATAAACGATTTTAATATGATTGGCAAATCTAACAGTTAACAAAGTTGTTTTGCGCTAAGCCTTATAATTCGGGTTTATTCTGAGTAAAAGTTCTCCATAACTTTTTCTTCAAATAACTGTAAAAAGTATTAAGAATTTTTCACTTTTGACCTCCCAAAGTACCAACTAGGTTCACTTTCTGATCGAACGAGGGACTGAAGTCAAAAATCGAAGCACTTTTACTGCCCCAAAACGTGATACAGACACAAAAAAAAACACACACACATCATGGTAAAATCAATACATTCATCGCTCCGCTCAAAATCTAAAATCTGGTTAAAGTGTTTTACATTTGCCGTTTACAAAATGCAAAATTATTTAAATTCTTGAAAATGTTTACGTATTGGTTTTTCTTTTAATTGAAACTCGCGTTACACCAAAGGTCTAAAGGTGGTTTAGTGTTTTAATAAAATTAAATAATTACAAGTTACGGCTTACGAGTTACGACATCGAAGAATAGACACGATAATATATTGATGAAATTATATGTCTAACGCGTTTGTTCGAAACTCGTGACCTTAGAGTAATAGAATTTTGCATGTTCCAAGCTATCTAAAAACTTTCCGGAGATAATTTTAAGGATAATACTGTCAAATTTATTCTGTCTGTCCACCATAATTTTATAATATATGATAATTGAACGAGAACATGAATCATTTAACATTAATGCAAATACAATCAAAAACTTTTATTTATAACTTGAAATGGATATTATATACTATTTGTGGTGTTGTGGCCTATACTAGAATAATTACCTATTTGAAATAATATATAAATCGTTACAATTTATATTCGATCTCCATCGCTTAAAGCTAAAAAAATTTCAAATATTCATTAAACATATTAAATAATTATTCATTGTAGACTTAGCGTAGTACTGAAAATCATTCCTACTTCACTTACTGAAACAATTAATTTCTACATTAATTTCTTGCTATATTACCCACGTTATATTTTTTCAAACATTTACTGCCTCTTGATTCCAGTTTGAGTGGTTTTGCTTCAATTATTAATTCATAATATTGTGTTTTAAAATAATATGTTAGTTAAATGTTTACTGTTCACATAATATATTTTATTAAATAAAATGTTTATTGAGATTTTCGTTTACATTTAATATTAGAACAGTAAATTAAAATCTAATTAGAAATTTCAAATCTAATCATATTGTAATCGTTAATCATTCTAAGGATAAATTTTTAGGTTAAATTAAGGTTGATTAAATTCTAAGGGTTATGACTTGATGTCAACAAAAATGTGTTTTATATAGGATTTTATTTTGTGTTATTTGTGCATAAAAAAAAATCATGAAGAATAACGTTTTTAATTGCAATAATAAAAATTTAATTGTATATACTAACAAGATAAAAGCATCATGAGTAACATAGATTTAAGTTCACCACATAATAACGATACAAAAAAAAATTAGCGTTTACGAGTCACAACAATTATCGATTAACCACGATGGAAGATACATAATTATACTACTTTCTCAACTGTAATTAAATAAAAATTAATACATAATTATTCAATAATGCCTATTTGTAAGAAATAAATCAATTAATTCAAAATAATAAGTGTAGCCCTACTTGATAATATCATAAAAATCTTTTATGCAACTTAGTATCTTTATCAACTGCAATATCAACGTTTTATTTTAGTGATGAAAATATTAACAATAAACATAAGTTAATTATATATTGGTATAAATAATATAATTAAAAATATATTTGTACAAAAATGCATTTTATAGTTTAAAATAAGAAAGTATACTTAAGAGGTTGCACTACTTTTAGATTCTGAGTAGAGCGATCAAGTTTTTACAACATTGGATATTCACTCGATTTCTCGTGGAACGATTTTCTTAGTATTTTGATTCGCTTAAAGCTGTTTAAGTTTAGTACTTCACAGTATTCAATTTCTTTTTCTAAAAATATCAATACATTTTAATCGTTTGATAATTTAATAAGAGGTTCTTAACGACAGTTAGAAAATATTAAAAAAATAAAAATACATAGACGCGGTTTTATTTATAGGCATTTAAAGTTCAAATGTTGGAAATATTTATCAAACTGATAATTAACAAATTTTTTAATAATTAAAAATTTATAAAAACTTCTACTTTCATAGCTTAGAATTGAAAATGATTCACATAAATATTTTATAATGTAACTAAAAAAATAAAAAATATATATAAAGACAGTTATTTTGTATGGACATTTTAAGTTCAAATTTGGACGAAATTACATATAGAAACCAAGAATGATGATTTTAGTAGTTACTTTTATATAATTAAAAAATATTATTTGTGACTACTTGAAACTTGTAGAGTAGCTATATTACTATACTTTATATATACACAATTACATTTTAAAATTACATTTTTTCGAAAAAAATTAATTTTACTAACTAAAGTACTAATGTCTATAGTATATTACCTATAGTAAAATAAATTATTTTAATCATAGTCTTCTTCCATAATCATTTTTCTTATACAATTATTTTGTATCATTGAATTAAAATTTAACGACATCTTCACAGTGACTCTCTAGATATCTAATGTATCTCCATCAAAGCGTTAGTTACCCACTTACCCGCATTTTACTATTTTAGTATGGAATATAATTTATTTTTTTTTTTACGTTATAAAGTTCTGCCTTCTCAAGAATTAATTGAACGTTATAATTTTGTTTACCTACATTTTTTATTTTTATTTTAGTGTTTTGGTAATATAATTTTTTTCAAAAGACAAAAAATTATACAAAATACCTATAATTTATATCCCCACGAGTCATGACCAAAGCAATTTTTAATATTGTAAATATTTAATCAGCAACACTGTCACAAAAACAAATCATAACCATTGTCCCTCACCGCCAGCGTTATTTTCTCGAGATCAATAAAAGCAAATAAAATACATTTATCTTGATAACTGTAATGTACATACAAGTGTGAAATACAAGTGTGAAAACCATTAAATTACTAATATTGAATGTGTTATTATTCTCCATCATAAAGTCTTGAATAATGAACCGATCCATATTACTATATTATTACATCTAAGTGTTTTATGTCTGTAAGTAAAAAATGTGCATGATTAGTAAATTTAAAATAACGAGCCTGTGAACTGCAGTTTACAAACAACTAACACGAAATATTCAGTTATTATTGTTTTTAAAATTATTACTTTCGACGTGAAAGCAAAATAATTTTAAATGTTCATATTATGTTTATTGTTTTTACTAAAAATGTTTAAAAAGACATCGAATGCATTTCTTTTTAAATTAGTCTTTGATAGGTAAATTAATTAACTTCGGATATTTTAAATACCTAAGTACATAATGCTATAATAATAATATACTTTATGTATCTTAATACTGTACGATATAAATTAAAATTAAGTGTTTTTAGGTTCTATTGCTTTATCGGAATTTATTTAATATTTAATTTATTTTGAATGAGTTTCAAATCAAACAAAATAGTTCTTTTGGAAAATGTATAATTAATTATTGAGTATACTGCGTATAATAATCTATAGATATTTAATTTTTTCAGCGAGTATGCCATTACTGGTATGTCCGGTCGGTTTACTTTTAGTTGGAATACTTACAGATACGATTGGTCGAAGAAAAGCTCTTCAATTTGGTTATTTATCACTAATTATTAGTTGGCTGGTTATTGCGTACGCCAATTCTTTAGGAGCCATTATAATCGGAAGAACTATACTGGGAATTGGACTTGGTAAGCTTACCAAATTAATTAAATAATATATTTATGTGCTTTAAAATATTATTTTAACGTTGGTAATAAATAACAAGAGTGGAAAACTTGTCTTGGTGACGCAGTTAGAATCCTTTGTTGAAAAATTAATTTCAACCTTCGAGCAATTATTATACACCAGTAAGAGTAAAATGAAAAAAAATGCTTTGAAGTATTTTTGTTTAAAATTGTAATCTTATAACTTTTATTTATTACCATTTACCGTCCTCGACACTGTGTTTCATTCTATAGTATAGGTTATAGCTACATACATGCGTGGTGAGAAAATGCGAATAGTTTGAAATTAGGAGCTGCCGTTAAAGTTTAGAGAAAGCGTCAACTGTTAAATTTATGTTATTCATCTGTTTATTGTAATTACACAAGTGTGGTGTAATTAGTAAGTTGTAGGGTTTGAAAATGTCATGAAATTTAAAATTTTGAAACATTTCAAATGCGTGAAATATTTCAATATAAAAAAATTATTTTTTTTAAATAAGTTATATTTTTACTTATAGTTGTCATTATTTACCTTCACAATTTTATAATATTAGGAAAAATAATCACAAACTATTCATTAGTGATGACTTTCTTTCGTTAAATTATTGATAAATAATTGGTAGTTGCCATATTCATATACAAGTTATTTCTTAATCTGATCGTATATTATGTCTATATAATACAAATTATGGTAAATATCCACCAAGGCTACGATAACTTACTTTTCTCGAATGACGTAAAAACAACTTGACGACAACAACATGTATATTATAAATATATAACATTTAAAATACTCTATAATGATGATGATTAGCAATACATTAAGTAGGTAAGTTTCGATTAAATTAATTTCAAAAAATTAGTGTCTACGTAGAATTTCACAGTTTTTGGTAGATATATACACGCGTAAAGTTTTTCAATAAATCAGTACTTACTATAATGTAGTAAATATATACTTACCACATAAGTACAATAGTACATACTATTTTATTCTTAACTTTATAGTCAGAAAAAATTATAATATTGATGAACAACATTTAAATTAAAATCAAAAGATATAATTTCGATTTAAAACTCTGTCTATAATAATTCACTGCTTGTTGCTTGTAGCTAATTTTGTACCGCATTGATTTCGTTTGACCTCGAGTATCCGACCGAATATAATAAATTGTGCGCAGACATGTACGACAAAGTGCGAACTGACAAAAACATAATAATAATAATAGAACGTACGTATAAATGTAACATCAGCGAATTCTTTGGAATTACTTGTGTTAGCAGTACGTCAAATATCGAACCGATTCGTTAAAGTGTTTTCGGGTATTGCCAGTGGGTTGAAAGTATACCTATATAGTATATACAGTATACGCCAATATTATACACAATGCAAAATATTTTAAAACAATGAATGTCTATCACTGATTTTGAGTCACCATTTTTCGAAACGATTTCATAATTAATGTAGTAACAGTCTTGTCGTAGAAAAATCACGAATTTGTAATTTATTATTACAAATATATATAAGAACATGATTTCGACATAGTATCCGATCGAGTAATTGCAATCCAGATAAGATAATTGCATGTCATATATTAAATATACTTTATATTTCACAGATTTTAAATTCTGAACGGAGTGATGAATGTATTGATTTTACAATGATATGTTTTTTTTTTGTGTGTCTGTGTACATCATAACTACTCGAAATAATTCTTAAATTTCAAACTTTGGGGGTGGTTACCGATGTAAAAGTGAATATCCTTGGTACATCATTGGGGTCAGAAGTAACCATTTTCTAACAGTTTTCAAAAAAATCAAGAAAAATAAAAAAAAAAGTGACAGAAAAACGGGGATTTTTACGTAAAACTAGTTTTCGACAAAATCGTTTTTTTTATATGATTGTAATTCAAAAACTAATCACTATAAATACTTGAAATTTTGACTTTTTTCGAGTTATTTATAGACCACTGAAATTTTCGATTTTAATCAGAATTTTTTTTTGAAGTACCTATCGGTAAATAAATTTTGGATGACCAAAAAAACTTGAAATTTAATACAAGGTTCCTTATTGTTGAGTTGTTCTTATTATACCTAAAAAAAAATTAAAAATCGTTAGTAACAATTTTTTTTATAAGCGTTTATAGTTCAAATTTTTAAGAAATCTGTCAAAAATGCGAAATTTTGCAAGTAATTTTGAAGTTTAAAAATCATAATTTTTTTTCTGTTTATAAGTAAGGATTAAAAATATAACACTAAGTTTTTCATAAGTTTCCCTTCAAATAGCTATAGAGAAAACTCGAAGCGTCGTTATAGGAAAAATTTTAAGTGCGTTTGAATTTTAAATTTTTATCGAAATAGCGTAACGATAACGATTTATCGTCAAACGATTTTAAACATTTGTTATTATTCAAAAAGTATAAGTCGTAGATACTTGAACATTTTGCCAGTAATTCAGATTGGCATTTTCTTTACATGATTTAATTTTCAAAACATTTTGACGTTTTTGGAGAAATTTATAAACAACTGAAATTTTCAATTTTTCTGAAAATTTATTTTTGAAGTGTCGATAAAATTTTTTTGGCCCAATAAAAATACTTGAAAATTTAATACAAAGTTCCTCATAACTTATTCTTATAGTAATTAAAAAAATTATAAGAATACATTGGCACAATTTTTTTTATTAGCGTTTGAAGTTGCTTTTTGAAATTGTTTGTATTTATATCTAAGGTTAAAAAATTCAACACTATATTTTCCATAAGTTTTGCTCCAAAAGCTATAGAAAAAATTTGAATCATTGCATTCAAATTTAACCTACCCTAGTCAGAGGTCCACCCCACCCCCTAATGTACAGCAGAGCGACATCCACTTACACGCTTTTTTTTTGTATCTGTGTACAGCATAACTAGTCAAAAAGTAAGTTATAGAGAAAAAAAAATATAATTTACATATTGCAATTCAGGGATCAAGAAATGTCTTGTATTTATCGAAAATGTGACTTATAAAAGTTCGATTTTTAAGGTTCCACTGTTGATTAATCGAAAAATTTAATCATTTTATGCACTTTAGTCTTTAATATTAACTGTCTAATACTGTCTTCTATCTTTTTTTGCCAGATCATATTTGAATAAAAAAAATTTTAATAATATTTTTGTATTTTAATATATTCTTTTTAATTTTTGTATTAAATAAAATACGATCAATTATTAAAATTTTGTAATATATAATTTTCATATATTTTTCAATCTGAAAGTACCTCTATTGTAAATACTTAGCTCTATACTATAGCCCTTATAATATTATGACTGGCCAATGGCAAATTTGCATTCCATACAAAATTCTGGAAGTATACCCCTGAAGCCTACATGATTTGCAAACTTTGCAAAATTTGCAATCCTTGGATACCAAATGGAAGCAATGACAAAATTATTAATAATTATAACGAATACATTTTAGTTTTTAATAAAAAAAATAAAAATCCAATCTCGTTATTATTTGCTGAAAAGTAATAATTATTGATGCTGAAGAGAATTGTTTGGTAAAAAAATAAAAATAAAAATAAAATAATGCAAAGAGATAATTAATGCCATTTCATATTTCTGTGTCATAAAAATACATTTTTTCAATTTATAATTTATATAATTGGTTTTGTGAGAATATTTTTCCAAATGATTTAATTTTATATAAATGAAAAATTGAATTATTAAAATAATTGGAAAATTTTATCAAATGTTTTATTTTTTATAAATTGTAAATAGAATTATATATATATATATATATATATATATATATATAACTTTATCATCACACGCTCGTGAACCACAGCGTAATATTATGATGGCAATCGTAGAATATTTAATGACTTTTTACCAGTTGTATATGTTTTTCCGTCTTACTAACTGCATAAATTTTATCCATAGAAAAAACCTTTTTGCTCTGAAATGTTTTTAATATTGGAGTATAATTTGCCACATCAAATTAAAGGGTGAAAATATTAAAAATATTATCTAAAATCTAAGGCGAGCCGAGAGGTATTTTTGACATTTATATTATGATGGAAGTTATAAGCAATAAAAAATTTACAAAATTTTATAATCTTAAAGTTATTTTAATAGTTTATACAGTTTATACAGTCTTTTTACAGTCAATTAATTATGAGTCATTTTGTGTGTCTTTTCACTCTCATATTAGAAAAAAAAACGGAGTAGTACTTAATATTTGTTAAATTATTATACGTTAGAAATAAGGAGATATACATCAGAAATAATGTCCATACAATCTAAAAAATAGTTTTAAATAACAGCGAATACAAAATACATATAAGGGTTTAATTTTAAATAACAATAAACTCAAAAGATTCGTATAACGTTTAATTTAAAAAAAAAAGGTACCTAAAACAAAATTTTTGTTCAGTGAGTACAAGGCCGATATGCTCAGATACAGAGTAATTCATCCTGGCATGTTCACTATAATTTTCATAAATAATGCAGTTAGATGTTAAAAATCTGATAATTGAACTTTTTAAACGTATTTAAAAACCATATTTATAAGCTGTTGAGATTGATTATATTACTTAAAGAACAATATGTGATCAATGGATATGCAAATTGATTTTTTTTCCAAATAAGAATTTTAATCCTCTACTATGAATATTTAGCTGCTAATTTTTGTAAATATTTTAATTTAACTACCAACTTAATTAAAAGTTTAAACATATAGTTTTTCAGTTATTAAAATATTCATACTAACGAATAACGACAATTAATTGATATTAATTTATGTTTAATTTATAATTTTTAAAAATTAACAGAATATAATATAATAAATATTAGATCCAATATTAGATCTATGTAATATTTTTATAAAATCATTGTTAAGGTATTTTACCCTGAGAAACCATTCATTCAAACTTGAACTAGGTGAAACAAAACTTTTAAAAATATGATTCACTACATAATTTATATTAAAAAAAGGTTTTAGTTTGAAAAACACAAGTTTGTATCTCCATAGAATACTATTTAATTGTACTACAAAAATCTATAGAATTTGATAATGTGGTTAGGTTACCCTATTATATTATTGCAGTTTAAAATTTCGCTTTAGTTTGTAATTATAATATTATTCGTACCTACTTCGGAGTATGATGTGTCTTCTCATCATACACTGACGATATTCCAATGGCGGTAGTATGGAACACGTCAATGATAAATATAAAAATAAGCTATGGAATAATAATATTATAATATTATGCAAAAATGTTATAGACTGTGACATACTTTATTAACGCGTGGAGCCGTGGACGCACGATAAAAATATTTTACATATTTCACACGATATTTATTTAGTTCATGATAAACGAAGACATTTTCAAAATTTAAAATAACTAAAAATAAACATTTCAAAATATTTTCTCTTATAATAACGCAAGCAGTTAGACAATGTATAATAAAATATAACATACAAAAATAAATATATATATTAAAACAATATTAAATTAAATACGTAATACAATGAAAACTCAATAAATAATCTAACCAAGTATATTATTCGTCCAGTACTTATATGTCTGCAAACAAGATAGAGTAAATTTTATAAAAATAAATAAATGATTTCGAAGAATGCCTAAAGTTCAGTAATGAAGGTGTCATAAAATAATTATGATAATTTTTTGAAATATTTACAAGCAACGTTTTTAAAATTGATGGTAAAATGCACAATAGTTTTATTTAAGATGAATTTTAAGTTAAAACAATTTAGGTAACGTTTAATAGAATTTAAGATATTTTTGTATATTTTCAAAAATAATAAATGCGAATTTTACTATTTATTATTGCATATTAGGGCGGGACACTTTTCGGTCAAAATGAACCTTTCCCTTTTTGGCCATTTCACTTTTCAGCCAGCACACTATTTTGGTCAGTGGAATATTCTTTTCACATTTTATTTTTGTTAAACTACCAAAACACAACTTTTTTTAATAGACTGTATAAAATAATAACATATATAAAAAAAAATTAATATATTAATTATATATACATTAAGATCAAATTATTTTGCATGTCTAAGTACTTTATTGATATATACGACAGCAGAAACAATGATACATATATGTACACGGATAGAAACACACTGAAATATAATTGACAAGAATAAGATACCTATAATACAATATAATAAAGATAAAAGTAATAATAATAATAATAATAATGACATCAAAAATTATTGTATACGAGTATGCGTCAATAATTGTCAATTATTAATTTATAATATATTGAATTAAGTTAAAAAGTATACAAAATAAAAGTTATATTATATTATTCATTTACACAACAAGTATAAAATTATGTGGATTTTAAATTTTTTATAGTTATAACACTTATAACACATACGTTTAATAAATTCTATTCGTGTTATTTCTCCTCTCTCATAAAAGAATATTTCATTGGTGACCAAAATAGTGTGCTGTCCGAAAACGATCATTTCAGAATGGCTGAAAAGGGAAGGTTTATTTTGGCCGAAAACGGTGCCACCCGCATAATATCTCTAGATAATAATATTTTTTTGACCCCAATTATAAATATATAAACTACAAATAATGACGAGATTAAAAAAAAAACAAGTTATGGTTCTCTTTTAAAAATCAAACTTTGCGCTTAAAAGAGAGAGTTCTTTTTATAACAATTATTTAAAAAAAATTAAGAAAATAGAAAATAGAAAAACTTGCCGAATAAACTTATTCACTAAATGAATAAAATTTAATTTGAATGAATATAGATAAATACATTATTGTTTTTAAATATAAAACGATTGATATTTTGTAGGAATGGAAAATACCTAAAAACTATAAAAGCAAAAATCTTATTATTAAAAAAATCAACTTTTCTTGATGTTATATTGTTAATTCCATAATTAATTTTAAAAGTTTATATTATATTGTATTAATAAATGCTTAAAAAATTAAATATTAAAATAAAATTGTATAAAATGGTTTAAAAAAAAAGCTCTTAAACTGAAAATAAATATTTCACTTTTGAAGTATTTCGTAACGATCTATTACGTAAAGCAAATTATCAACTTGGAAACATTATTGTACTGTATATCTATGCATTATACATTTCACTGCATTGTCATGAAGAAGATAATGATCACAATGAAGTTCTACAGCTTGTTTTCCCGAAGTAAAATTTACTGACAAATTGATAAAGATGCAAAAATTACCGAAGGGAGTATTTTATTGATAGACATCTAATTTTAGTTCTGATACGTTTTAAATGTGACTTTCAAACTTTGCGTATCTTTTTTTCCTTTATACTGGGTTATAATTGAATTTCCAATATGTATTTTAATATTTTCCAGTTTTTGCATTACCCTTTTATTGTCTCTGTCTGGCCTTTCATTCAAATTCTGCGTCATATTAATATTCTGTTTTATTTTATTTTAGCCCGGTCACTACATCGCACAAAATCAGTACCTAATTATAGACGATCCATGTTGATACGTACCTAACGTAAATTAATTTTCGGTACAAATAATGTAATTTACAAATTTAACTGAACAAAAACAATCTGTTAATGTACTCGAAAATATGTGTAGGTATACTGTGTCTGGAAAATCTAGTTTTATATTTAACCAGTCTACATCGTTGTTAGTAAAAACGATTTAATTAATTTGATATTGATAATTTATTAAAGTATTAAAAAAGTAAATATATGTATTAGAAAAAAACACGAACTTCCATCATCTTAATTTATTATCCAACCATTTTTTAATATTTTTATGTATACCTATTAGTTTCTTATTTTATGATAATTTGTAGTCAATAATGTTATTATGATTTCAAAAAGTAATAACTAATAAGTGATACATACTAATCAAATAATTATTAAATTTAAATTTCTCGCCTAATTGTTAAAAAAATTGCTACAAGAATATTGTTTATTATAACTTCGTTTGCTTGTTTGACAGAACTTACTATCAATAATATTATTGATTTTACTTAAAATGTTCACATACAAAGTTAAAAGGATATTTTAAGATTAAGAGTGGAGTTGTATATTCGCATTGATTTTACAATGATAATAATATAGGTATTGTGTTCTTTTTTTAAAATTGTTTTTATTTGTGTCTGTCTTTAACTTTTGGAACAGTTTCTTTCCTGGTAGGAAAGTGAATCTAGTTAGTACTTCAAGAAGTCAAAAAATACTTAACCGTTAATAACCGTTATACTAGGAAAATCAGTTTTTAGTTTTTGGCATTTTCCCAGCCCTCCTCCCAGAAAAATAAACAAATCCAAATTTTTTTGTTGCCAAACATTTGTGCATCATTAGTGTGAATCAATACCTCAAATTTTCGGCAATCTAGACTAACGTACTATAGTACACCATGAATAGGTACAATAAATCTCAGCAATTCAATATGTAATAACGCAAAAATAAAATAAATTTAAATAATAGGAGATGAGATAAAAATATAAAGGTTTATTACGAATAATAAGATTATTAATATTGGTTATATGTTGTTATTAATAGTAGTTATTGTGTTTAAGTAAATGCTAGGCAAACCTTGAATGAATGCTGGATTTATTATAAGTTATTTAGATTTGCGAAATTACCTTCCTCCTGATCGTCGGAGGGTTCTCGAGGTCGTGATTCGAGAATGATCAAGTACACCGTAATACGTAATAATAAAATATTAATTATTAAATTATAGAAAATTTAATAAATACAATATAATATATAAAATTATATAAGTATATGAATATTGATGCGCATGCACCTCACTTTATTCGCAGCTGTGTTTGAATGCGCAGTTGACGTAATAAGATAAATAAAGGATTCTGGAAAAATTCTGGAAATAGTCGCACAATTTCACACTAATAGCGCACTAATGTTTGACCGAAAAAAATTTTAAATTTAAAAAAAAGGGGGCTGGTGAAATGTTTGTATAATTATTAATTGTATGTATACTCGCTATTATATATAGTTATCACAGAGAATGTTTTGTGTATGGTAGTTATGGTTGGTTTTATACTAGACAGGGCTGGTTACTCAAATTACTCAAAATAATACTCAAAAATCGAGTTCAAGTATGATTAATATTTAATAACTATTTCTCATATCTCAAATTTACTTTAGATTCTAAGCTGTATTAACTGTATTAATTTTACAATGAAAAGATATGTTTGTTTTGCGTTTATTTATTAAATAAATAATATTTTTAAACTTTTAATTTTACAAATATTACTATTAATAATTAATAATTATTAATTATATAATATTTTCATAATATTTTCATACTATTAATATAGTTTATAAATATATTGTAATAATATGCTGTATTCTAACTTTTAAATATTAATTATATTCGAACTTAAGTTATAATATTATAATATTGCTGATATATTTCATGCTCACGAAATTTTGTCCCTGCGATATTATTTTACAGGTGATATTACCTATATAATTGCGATAAATTGGATTCGCAATATTTTGTTGATAGGAACCTATGATAAACCTTTATTGCTTTTTAAGTGTTATTTTCTCTCAGATTTGATCTACGATGGAATAGATAAATTAAAAATGCAAAAAATATTATTTCAATTTTTAAAATGATAAATTTATATTTCGATATATCATGGTAAAGCATCCTTCAATAAATGTAAATTCTGTCATACTTAAATTATAGTAAAGTTATATCATTATATCTACCTATCATATTAAAAAACTAAGTATTCCTTTATGGTTCTACGAAGCATGCGTCGAGCACAGTCTAGCTCTATATTCACCTCTGATAGGAAATCAGTCAGTCATATCGGTGGAATAAACTATGAGTACTAGTTTATAAAAATCAAAGTATAAAAATTAATATAAGATGTTTATTTATGTATTATTCATTGTAAATGTATAAACTCTTATAAATTAAAAATATATATTTAAAGAAATTGTAGAGAGAAAAATTAAGCGGCACTGTACGTCTCGTCATTGAGTAGGTTTATCATTGTTGTGTAACAGTTAAATTTTAATACAATTATAAATTCAGTAAATCTTGTAAGATAATTTTATAATGCTATTATTATATTTAATATTCTTGTTAGTTATACGGATTATGTTACAAATTAGGCAATAACTTAAAATGAATCTAAATACTCTAAAAATGCGACTCTCGTGGTAAAACATAATTAAATATATAACGAGTCTCAAAAAATATATTTGAATTAACCCCTACAAAACAACTAAAATTATAATTTTCTGTTAAAACTTTAAAGAATACACATACATACATTCCCATCACAACATTGTATTACTATTTTAATAAGTAACATATAGGTATGCGCATAAAATATTGTAAAGGACTTGCGTCCGTTTATATATAAAATAAAATAAATATATATTAACTAATATCTAATTTCTTAAACATTTTAATTTAAAGTAGTCGAAAAAAAAAATGTGCATTTATATATTTTAGACTTTTAGGTTCAATCTGATTCAATTTTCTATCCTTAATAATAAACGTTTATCATTTTCTAAGTGTTTAACTTTCAAGCATTTTTTGCAAACATTCGTGATTTAGTTCAAATTTGAATTTCAAATGGTCTTAAAAATTAAATCCTGCCTATATTTAATATTTTTAAATTACTAAATAAACATTAACATTACACTATACTATAGTATAGTAAAGAATAAAAATAGTTAATATATATTAATATTTATTATTATCATATATAATATATATATATATATATTAATGGCATTACAAACAAATTGTTTTAAATTAAAAGGGGTAACTTCGAGCAGTTAGATTGAACATAATATAAGTGTCTTTAGTATTCACGGAGGAGTGGAGTGTTTACTTTACAGTTCGGAAAAGGAAATATAAGATGGGATTTGTGAATAAGTATAACTAATTAGTAATAATTGTTACATTATCTTGTCTAAACCAAGGTAGATTAATACCTTTGAAATGATACCTATTTAAAAAATATGGATTATAATTGAACTTTAACACCTAATCACATACTTAATAAACGTGTATGTCAATTATAAATTTGAAGGAATGAATGTTACCATTCTGGTAATAAATTACCAGTTTGTTTTGTACCAAATTCCATAATTTTTTGGAAATTTGTGTATTTTACACACCAGAAATTGAATATTTCAATGTATAAAATTTTTCTTGTAACATTATTGGTACCTGTGATTAGGTGATGTAACCATGAAACTTATATGTAACGAGATTTAGACAATGTTGAATGAACTTTTTATTTAAAAAAATTGTCGTACTACTGTTAACTTTTAAGAGATCACTGAAATACAGATCACTTAACTCCGCTGCGAGTTGTATGTGCTTGTACTTGATCGAGATGTACTTGAATGTTTCAAAATAAAGAATGAATTTAATACACTTAACATATATTTTAATATTTACCTAACAATATTTTTTTCTCAAATTATTGCATTAAATTAATTTATTTCATGTTTCATCTGTTGAACGAAATATCGACAGTATCGCAATATCAGAGTTATAAAGATAAGCAAATGATGTCATTTCATGAACAATTATGATAATAGGCTTATCATAAAATTGTTATTGTCAGACAGTGGCGTTTACAAGATGGTCTTGGGGGTCAGATCACCTCCCATTGGCTTTTTTTGTTTTAGTTTGCATTATGTAGGATGCACTATAATGTAATATTTTGTCATATTATATTTTGTTTGATGATAGGGTTTTTTAACCTTATAGATTAAACTGAATGGAATGGCAGCCAAGAACACTTGTAATATAATGGTGCAAGTTTCGAAAAAATTTTAAATTTATTTTTAAGCGTACAATTTTGAAATAAATGCTGGATGATTCTTCGTACTCGATCAAACTCAAGTGTTAAACATAGCCCACAACATGTCTAATTAAACTCTGAAGGTATCAAGTCGATAGCGAAGTTCTAAAATTTTTAATTAATTTGTAAAAGTGAAAATTGCATAAATGCTGGGTGATTACACGTAATCTGTGAAATTCCACCCGTCCGCTCAGTGACTATAGGGTCTTTGTTCGTTAAGACATGAAACTTACCATAGCTTATAGGTACTGCTGATAAATCACAATATTTTCATTCAGCTTTGAAAATGTCTGGCTTATTGCGTGGTTGTACAATTTTCAATGAATTTTTATATAAACGGGAGGCGTCAAAATGCACAGTATCGTGGTAAGGTTAGGTTAGGTTAGCTAGTGTTTATATTTAATAATTTACAATTTGCGAAAATATTTACACACAAATGTCTCGCTAAATACTGATTTTAGGAGTGGGGGATTTTCCGATTTTTCCCTCCCATAAAGCAATGTCGTTTTTTTTTATTCCACCCCCCCCCCCCTCTTTCAGGAATTACGTCTACGCCACTGTTGCCAGACAAGTTGCAGGTAGCAAAGTAAGCCACAAATCGAGTTTTAAGATTTACAAGTATGTGTTTAAAATTTATTAATAGACTATGGTTTCGATTTTTGTGGATTAATTATTATGCACTAGACTTATTAAATATTAAATCGTTTACCTATAGCTAAGTTCACGGTATCTTCATTCCACAGGTTCGGGTACGTGTATATTTTTGTACTTGGCTGAGGTGTGCCCTACCAAGTACCGACCCTTGTACTTCTCGGTGGTCACCATATTCGTGGGCATGGGAATGGTAACCGAGAGCATACTGTCCATATTCTTCGAATGGCGAACCGTGTCATTCATACTATTTGTATTTAGCACCATCAATTTCACGCTGCTGTTCTTAATACCGGAGACGCCCATGTGGCTTCGGGCGCACGACCGGTCTCGAGAAGCGGACATGGCCGAGGCGTGGCTGTGCATGGAACCAGCCGTTGCGACCGTCTCGGCGTTGACTGTGGCACCGGTCAGCACGCTGATAATCAATGGTGACGATCACCTGTGTGGTGAGAATGGTATTACAGCCACGGAACAGCCGACCAATACCGCATACTGGTCGCTCTTCACCAAGCCGGCTGTCTGGAAGCCGGCTCTGATCACCCTGATGTTCTTTCTCTTCCAGCAGGGCTGTGGGTTTTACGTGCTGCTGGTCTACTCGGTTGACATACTTCGTGACTGCCGCGTCCAGTGGGATGGCGTCACCGTCACCGCATTTTTGTCCCTGTCCCGAGTCATCGGTAGCGTGGTCTATGCCATGCTGCACCACGTCCGCCGGAAGACACTGGTCGTCGTGTCCGGCGGTGGCATGGCCCTGTCGCTGACCGTCATCATAGTTTACATGCGCGTGTACAAAAATGTGGCCACGCCACCTTATGGCGAGGTCCTCGTGTTTGCTTTCATTGCCTACGTGTTCTTTGCCCTGTTGGCCATGCTCCCAATGCCTTGGGCCATTTGTGGAGAGGTGTTCCCGATGGCCGTCAAAGGTATTGCATTAATTACAATATCTTACTGTGTGTGTGTGTGTGTGTTCGTTTGTATGCGTGTGTTTAAGCAAGTTACACCCAAGTCTGTCGCACACTATACCTCATTCCAAGAGAGAAGACCAATTTCACGTAGCAAATTCAATTTTGCCTGTGGCTGTCTGTGTCTTCTCTTATGGAACAAAGTATAGGATTTTAAAAAAGATATTTACAAAAACGTTGGTTAATAATGGTAAATAATGATGGTATTTTATTAAACGGATCACATGGCTTAAAAAAAAATTCATTTAGGTAAACGGCATCACACGGTAATATTATTTATACTAAATACTTGATGGAAGTTTTGAGTACAGCCGTTTTTCTTTTCGTCTAAAAATGTCTTATTGGATTTATAATTAAAATGCAAAATTTTCAATTTATTTACATTTTAGTTGAATTATAAATTTAATTATAGTTAAATAACTATAATTTGTGAGATTTCGGTCTTTTTAGGGACTTACTTTCCACCCATGTGATCAGGGGAACACTGACCACATGACCTATAAACCGCACCGCGTGTTGGCTCGAGAGTTAGGTCGATGGAATTTATAGGTTTTGTACACGCAGTGGTTAATGAAAACCAAAGATTTATTATAAAGGGGAAAAAATATTTTAAATAACAAAATTAGAATTTTAAAGGTAGTTATATGATTTATTTTACACAGGGCACTAAATTTGCATAGCAAATAATACAAAAAAAATTAACAATATAAATTTGGCACATGGCAAGTGCATAAGAAATATAATCAGATAAATATAATATAAAATAGATAATATTTCGGCACATGGCAAGTGTATAAGGAAGGAAATAAAAATGAATATTAACGCTACGGCTCCGACGAACGGTTACCGAGCACATATTATGTGAGATTTATAATACGTCAGTATGACATATCTATAACATATTATTTGTAATAAAGGAAACAACCCACGGCTCCGCAGGACTGTTACCGGGGCACCTCTGAGGAAAATCTGAGTATATAAAAAAGAAACTAGGGTGATACATAATCAAAATGAAAAAAGGGGAATGTTGGGGGGGGGGAAATAATACTTGACGACGACTGTTTGTACTGAGTTGATGATGTTTGAGATGGCTTCGCCCGCCACGGGCCTATGACGTCGCTTCAGCCCATCATGGCGGTATTCCGTTGATGGTGAAAACAAAAAATAATAACTGCAAGTCCGGGAGACGTTTTTTGAGAGTCAAACGATGTTGAGCAGAAACACGAGCACAAAAGACGTGTCGTCGATGCTGGCGAAAGAACGAAAAACAAGTGCCGCAGTAGATGTCGGTGGCTGGTCGTAGGCCGTTCCGACGTCTTGATGTTCTTGGGTAGAGAGGTGGTCAGTGTCGTCGCGTCGCGAACTTTCGTATAATGTAAAAAGTGGGGCAAACAGGTTGCCCTGTCCGTATGCTCCAGCGGCTGCGACCGGGACGCCCGACAGCAACGGCGGAGCGATGGACACTGCATGTGGGGAGAGGTCAGGGGACTAGTATTACATAACAGTGTTGTTCTTTTTTCATTTTAATATTTAATGAGCGCATGCATAATAATAGAGAGTATGGAAATTACTATGAGTTATATAATAAAAGGACTTGAACATATTATAAGATTATAATAATGATATTATGTAATATTCTAATAAGAAGCTTCAAAATTCTGTGACGTTACAAATTTTTGTATTAAAAACTTTATTTTTATATTATTTTAGGAGTAATGGGTGGAATTGTACAATTTTTTGGATACGAGTTAATGTTTTTATTTATCAAAGTGTTTCCTGCATTTGTGTCGACATTTGGAATGGAAAATGTTTGGTTAGTGTTCACAATATTCTCTTTTGGAAGTGCATTGTTCGGTGCATTCATAATGCCAGAAACAAAAGGAAAATCTCTCAACGAAATATTATCATCATTCGATTCTCGCAAAAAATCAATAAAAAATAGCTTAACTTAATATTATTGTATACTATAATAGTAATTATTGTTTTTATTTCTATAAAACATATAACATTATTGCAATTTCATCCAAAGAAATTTCAGATGTATTCTTCAATGCGCATTGAAATCTTATTATTTTTATTCTATTTTATTTATTGTAAGATACCTCATAGTGATGTGTGTGTGTTAATATAAATTGATAATACCTATTCAAAAGAATTAAATGTATATTATGATATATAATATATTTACAAATCAGGTTATGTGTAATTTCTTTCACATATTGATTATTATCTAGCTATGATATTAGTTAATACTGCCATGCATGAATCAAGTACCTAATGTTTAAATAATTTTTTTACTAAAATTAAATATTTCGATTTATTATTATACATTTATCAATGAAATAAAAATTATATAATAATTGAAAATACTATAGTAGGTATTATTTTGGTTTTAACATTCGTATCTCATATTTTTTGTTCAACTGAATTTTATTTCTCGAAAAGTATACACTTAATTCAGAATAAAAAATTTCTAACAAAATGAATCAAAAAAAATCATGTATTGCATCCAAAAAGATTCTGTCTATAGATATTTTTTCAATTTTTAGTCTTTAATTGAAATTGTTTTTTGTTTTTGCGTTAAATTTTACTCAGAATAAACCCAAATCACAGAACAACTTGTTACTCGACATGTAACAGGAAAGTCACCACTCTTAAGGATCAAATTATATATTATAAGAGAGACAGGGAAAAGAGCTCGTCACACGGTTTTTAAAATACGAGCCAGACGGTTTTTCTTAAATGTGAGCTAGACAGTTAGGGCTAAACAAGACACTTGGAGGCAAGTCGTAACACCACTCATAGTCTTAGTAAATTACATGTTAGAGTCAGGTCGTGACACCACTCACCTCACCATTTAACTATAATTGTAAATTTGTATGGAGTGAAATAAACAACATTATAACATTTATAACTAATTACATCAAGTGTTCATTTCTACGTTGATATATATGAATCGGCGTCAGTTGCAGGGACGCAACAATGCTATATAGTCATTCACTGGATTTTTCATTGGATAAGAGGAGAGGGGTGCATTTGTAATTAATAATTATTCATAGTTGTCACATCTCATAAGATTAAATACAGTAGTCACTCGATAATTCAAAAAACTCCATAAATAGAACTAATTCTCCTGAGAAAACCTCCATAATTAGAAAAAAATACATGTACCTATTCCGGTCCTTTCGATAATTCGAAATGTTTATCGGTGAGGCACACTCTACTAGTCTACTAATTCGAATTTTTTTTTCCACGAACCTCTATAATTCGAATTTCTTTAAACACGATTATATGTAAGTTCATATGTATAAAGATTATGTACAATGTATTTAACGTACTCGTAATGAAACTAATAACTACGATGATTAAATATTATCGTAGTTTATAGTTGTTATCGTATCTTACCAACCTATTCTAAACTTAAATTGTATAATTTTACCAAAATAAACCTCTGCAATGGGTAAACCGTTATTAGAAATGAATAAAACGTAGTCAGTCGAAATATGGGTCCCGTAAAGTACAAGTGTTTGTCGATAGTCGACAAAAAAAAAGTGATCGCGGCATGTGAAGCAGGTGAATAAAAAAGATGTTACTCTACGTTTTGGTATCCCAGCTTCTACGCTTTCAACAATACTAAAACAAAAGGACCATCTTACAACATTTACTCCTTATACATCGTGAATCAGACAAAAAAATGTGTGTACCCCGATCTGGAAGAATGTCTAATCGCTTGGTTTATTTAATGTAGGCAAAATAATATTCCAATATCAGGACCTATTTTAAAAGAAAAATTTGTTTGCTACCAACTTAGGTACCTGTTATAAATTATCAAGCTATAGTGAGGGTTGGTTGGAAAAATTTAAAAAACGTCTTGATTTGACTTTCAAAAAAGTATGCGGAGAGAGTGCAAGTGTTGATCCGTGCATTTCACAAGATTGGAAAAATGAGTTAATCATACTCTATTGGTTGATTATGATACTAGGGATAATTTAATGCCGACGAGACCGAACTTTTTTACAAATGTTTATCTGACATTTAAAAACGAAAAATATCATGGTGGTAAAATCAGTAAAGAACGGATAACAGTGATGTTGGCGTTGACACGGATGGATCCCAGAAACTTAAGCCCTTAATGATCGGAACATTTTCTAACCCACGCTGTTTCAAAAATGTAAAATCATTCCCACTAAGCACCGGTCAAATATAAAGGCATGGATAATAGGTGTATTGTTTACAGAGTGGTTATTATGTATTGATGCAGATATGAAAAAGGCAAATCGAAAAATTCTTTTATTTTTGTGTGTTATAATATAATATACATTCTTGGCTCTTATTCGTAAATAAAATCAGGCAATCTTTTACTTCTGCAGAATATCGTATGATAGATCAACAGAAAAATACTATAAATCATAAAGTTTTTAACAAAATATTTAATGTTTGTTACATAATCGCTATCACACGGGAACTATTTTTTATTTTAATAATTAAATGTCTTTTAATTTTCATTACTTCTTAGATAAACTTTAAAATATTTTTTGACAGTCAAATGAATTCTTGGAAATAATTTTGTAGGGTAGCTACATTCAAGTAAGTACATACTTATACACTAAAAATCTGACAGTACAAAATAAACTTTTATCTATAATTAATTGGGATCTTTCATTAATAATTTTTCCTTTATCTACTATTATTAATTAAATAAAAATGTTTAATAAGCTGAACAATATATGCAACTTTTTCTATGTCAAACGCTTCTATGGAATACAGACTACCTATAAGTGAACAAGGGAGGGAAGTTAATTTGATTAAGTGATCCTTTATAAAATAGAATTGTCCATTGTCTAGTATCGAGTATTTTAAAATAAAATAACCTTTGAAATTTTTAAAACAAGACAATCTTATTATATTGATTATATAAAATATATTAGGTATAGGTAACAATTACCAAAAATGTGAGATTGTGTTGTACAGTGGTATAAAAATTGAACTATTCTGTGGGGTATTATACACATGGTTATACATAATAACTATAAAACGAACTCATACTGGTTCTATAGCAAAAAAAAAGTTTATTATACAATTACAAATTGAATGTATGGCACTGCTGATTGCCTGTCCACAAACACTATCTTTTGTTATTACACTTTTATCAAATTTACCCAATGTAATATTTGTGTTGTATTCATTGTAATTAAAATGTTTAATAAAATAAAATAAAATAATTGAATGTATTATTTAAGAACATAATTCAGTATTAATAGTTGTAACTAAATTATTTTAAATTGAAATTATTTTAGCCACTGGATTTACTTGGATTGGTATTTTAAAGGAGCGCTAATATTAGTAATTTTCCCACTAATAAGGTACGTTCATTTTTGTGGGTTTTCAAAATGAAATTTATGCCAATATATGTAAAACAAAAAACAAATGAGTTGCATCACATTGATAAAATATAAAAAATACAATTCGGTAAAAGACTTAAAAATAATAGTTAAATAAAAAAATGATTATCATTTATTTTGATTAAATGAAAAATATATTCGTCAAGTTATCCAACCTAAGTACTACAATTTTTAGATTCTGAACGACGTGATGAATGAATTGATTTTACAATGATGTGTGTTTTTTTTTTTGTGTGTGTCTGTACAGCACAGGGGCGTCCTCAAGGGGGGGGGGGGGCGAATGGGGCAGTCGCCCCCTCCATGACCTCTATTTTCTTTCTTAAAATTAATTAAAAGGTAAAAAACCTTGTAATTGGTGTATTTTAATATAAATATATAGGTGATGTATGAAGTTCGCCCCCCCCCCCCCTATGAAAGGGTCTAGGGACGCCACTGGTACAGCATAACTAGTCGAAATAATGCTTCGATTTCAAACTTTGGGGGTGTTTTCCGATGTAAAATTGAAGATCCTTGGTGCATTATTATAGAGGTCAAAAGTAAACTTTTTTTGAAGGGTTGATAAAATTTTTTCGGCCCTATCAAAATACTTGAAAATTGAATACAAAGTTCCTCATAAGTTATTTTTATAGTGAATAAAAAATTATAAGAATAAATAGGCACAATTTTTTTTTAATAGCATTTGAAGTTCAGATATTGACAAAAATTCGTCAAAACCATGATTTAAAGATTCCTTACAAGTTTTTCAATCTTTTTCACAAAAAAAATGTCCACCGGAAATGAATCTATACCATACACTCCTAATCACCTGCAGCATCAACACCTATACCTTGTATACTTATTTCTTATCCTGTCCTCTCTCGTCACTCCACTCATTCACCTTAGTATTCTCAAATCCACAACACTCTTTTTCATCTCCATTGTTTTATCTATAGCCCAATATTCCGATGCATACATCATCGCCGGCCTTACTACTGTCTTATAAAATTTACCTTTTAACCTGAATGGGATTCTTCTATCACATAAAACAACTATTGCTTCTCTCTACTTCATCCATCCACATTTAGTCCAATGAATAATATCTTCGTCAAAACCATCATTGTTTTGTAAATTTTAAAATGATCAAAACCTATTTAGAAATAAAAATAAAACACCCAGAAATGTCTTGAATAATGCTCTTATAATTATATTCATTTTTGCCTTAAGATAATTTTAACAGAGAAAAATGGATTATTGTCAATGTAAAGTTCGCTATGTTGTATTTTTATAAGATGATGATAACATATGGAGGCGAATGGGGCATACTCTTATATACGAAAAAAAATATTACGCTACTAAAAATTTAATTCTGGTTCAGTGTCATCAAGGTTTTTAAAAACGGAATCCTGTATTATTTTTTGTCCTTTTTATATTATTATTATATGTATTCTTATATGTACCTGAAGTATTTAGCAAAAACAAATATTTATTTCTATTTTTATTTTTTGACCAGTTAAGTACCATTATATTCAAACAACCCTCCGGGCCTTTTCCCTCACAAATAAAGAAAAATCGATTCAATATAAATACATTTTATTGTTCACAAAGTCTTTGAATCCTTAAAAAAAAAAAAGATAACACTAAAATAGAAATAAAATTGATTTAAATCTATTCCATAAAAATATTTGATATAATTCTGTAATATTATATAATAAAAAAATCAATAGTCAAATTTATTATTATCTTTCAAATTCAAAGCTGCCACAGATAATTTATTTTTTATAGATTCTTATAATATTAATTTTTACAGTTATTGTATGAATAAAATATATTTTTAATTGTACTTAACATTCGATACTGGTATAAAAACTGACAAACTTGACGCATAGGATTATTATTGTCTTAGTAGCTACAGGTGATTTGCATACAAATATGTTATAAGACAAATTATTTGACTATGGAACGGGAAATTAATTTTAGTTTTAATCTCTTACGTTCAAAATCTTACTATGTTTGATAGGCATAGGCATATTAAATATTTATTTTTATTTTTATCACAATATTCTTTTCTTTTAAAACTTAAACATTAATATAATAATAAAGAAAAAATAATTATAAAACATGAACACGTTTAAATTTTATTTATAATGGATGCAACACATTTTGTTGTTTATATTTATTTTTAAGTATAAAACCTGAGTTAAATAACTATAAATGTGATGGTTCGTATCTTCTTTTTCATCTTATCGGTGTTCCGAACAAGAATGTTATAGAAACATGATTTGTACGAATATAATATAGTTATTATTATTATTATTATAACTATTTTAAAGTTTTTCTAAAAACGGTCATCTAAATTTGTATCAATATTATGTTGTTTTTCTTAGGAATTCCAACAATACCTATAATATAATAAAATCACTCACAGAATAATCACAAAGATTAATGATATATTTTCATGTCAACGTTTTCGGTAACATATACGTATATATGTAAATGGATTTCTGTTTGTCTGACTGACATTTTCGCATTTCTAAACGGCTGGAATGATTGCGACGAAATTTGGTACATAGATCATATATTAAACCTATTGGCAGAAGGTATGCTAAGTTAAAAAGTTATAGGCCAAACCCCGGGAGGTGCTCAAACAGACATTTTGAGATTTACGATGGAAATTTTCGTTTTTAGATGGTTGCTTATTTTATATTATAATTATTATTTATTATTATACTAGCTGAACCCGTGCACTTTATAGCCCTTTAAAAATTCTACCACTTAATATACTGCCAGCATTATCACAGGAAACGAACTTAACACACAGTTTGAGACATATAAAAGGTAGGATTTTTAACGGGCTACAAAGTGTACAGGTTGAGCTAGTACTTCATATTTTCAAGCGTGTCGTTAACACTTTTAACACCTTTAACACCACATTTTATTTTTTTTCAAACTTTATTTTATTATTTTAAAAAGCTATATTTACAATATATACATAAAGCACTATAAGTAAATTGGATATTAATAGTAATAAAAAGATGAATTGATTGGCTTGAGAGGAAAACCGTCCTTCAATAGTACCTACCTACTATTTAATTTGATGGGTTCATATGGAGAAACCGTTTATTTATTTCTTAAAGGGTTGCTGGGGATGGTTATAGAGGACATATGAGAAATAAGTGGTTTTGGTTTGAATGAAGTTCTGAGTGGAATTTTTTTGTAATGTTGAGTTAATATTTCATTGACTGTTGATACTTATATAGGTCCTTATGTAATGCGTCGTTTGTCACATACTATGGGGCTCCGGTTATTTGTCTGAGACATATGGATTGGAAGGCTTGTAGAGTTCTTATGTTAGATGATTTGGATTAGCCCCAGATTTGGATATTATATAAGACCAAATAAGAGTAATAATCGTCTTGTATATTAATATATTGTTTTTTAAACGCATTAAAGAGGAAAATTTCAAACTTAAATATTAAATCAACTACCAATAAACTTTTATAAAAAATGTGTATCAATAGATCCCTCGAACATATCATTGCTATTACAAATAAGAATATTTTGTCAGGATGCAAATTGAGGTAATCATTGTGATATATTGTTTGAAATAGAGTTATCAGTTTGAGTGAAAACTGAAAATTATACGTATATTTAGATGTTGTTATAATATGTTTCTTGGTTACCTACCAAGGTATTGTTTTTCTAAAATATTTTTACTGTACTATTGGATGTTAGCATTATTTGATAGTCTACAACCATATCCAGTCAAGTTTGATTGATTTTTTGATTTATTATTTTAATTCTAGTAAAAATTATATATTCATTTAAGTTCTTTTAGGGACCCAACAGTGTAGGCCAATCGAAGGACCACTCGGTGGTGTCCGAGAACAGATTTTGGCGATTTTATTATTTTCACGGGGCGTAGATAGGCAACTAAATAAGACGACTTCTTATATGTGTTGGGTATGCAATATGAAGTGCACCTGTGACAACGACGACGAGTAAAAGGAATGGAGAATACGGGAATGAGGATGCAACAGTTTAGTTATGGGGAGGGACTCTCTGTGGTCGAATCGATCTGGTGCAATGACCACAGAGCTCACATAAATTGGCCAACCTTAATAACTACACTTAAGTCTACTGAAGTCTGTAGAGGCAGATAGAAGTGGATACTGATGATGCTCTGGCATACCTGGGCGGCCTCCCACACACCACGGCGAGTGCTGGCGGTCTTACGCAGAATGAACAACACGACGATGTAAGCGGCCTCTCACACACCCTGGCGATTTCTGGCAGTCTTGCGCGAGCGTGAGTAGTTAATCCACTAAGACTCAACGGGTGAGTCCTGAGATCATGTGAATGACGACAAAGAACGCCAAATTCACTCACGTAATGCCCGGGATGCCGTGTAGAATACTTACATTCAGTGGATATTTACGTGGCTACCATCGCACACGACAAATCGGACGATGGAATAAAATAATAACGCACCAATGATTTTATGCCTTAATGGCGAAACAAATATAATAAATTTCGTGCCGCATTGGCAGTAACGAAGACAAGTAAAAATTTTATAGTACGATAGACTCTGTTTTGAGATTATTGCGTGCAATGTGACTTACAGTAAAAGAAAAAATCAAAACATGACGGAGAAACGACAAAAAAAAAACCAATAGTAACGGAGCAATAATAATTTTCAACAACAACAATATTATAATAATAATAAGGGTGTCTGCCGCAGAATAAAACAATAATAATAATGATAATAAATTGATAGCAAACATATGATAATAAGGAATAACCTTTAGATCATATACTATGGATGTAGCTACTCGGTATATGCTCGTGTAGGTATTAGATTTGAAGCCAAAATGACTGAAAACGCTAGAGCCTTGGTTATTACTGCGCATGCGTAAATGACTGATAATAGTATATGATAATAGTATAGTATATGATATTATGATCATATTATTTTTTGTGATAATTTATTAACCAATCAGAATTACGCGCATGCGCACAAACAGTCGGGGCTCTGGGTTATTCTGGCTTCAAGAATTAGCCCGATGGCTTCATCCATTGTATATCTAAGGAATAACCGTATGTTATTATGACAAAAGCCTACCAATATTTTAAACAGAGAACATATAAATAAAGATAATAAATAAGAAAACAATTATAATAGTTTAACAATTAAACACTAATTACTGAGTGGTGTGCGGGGGGAGACGGGAGAGATTAGGATGGTCGCCGTTGTGCAGAGTAGCCTTCCAAGACCGATAAGCTTTTGGCGCGAACAGTACTTATTCACTTCTATCATTTATATTGACAAGCATACATATTTTGATTAAGAACGTATATTAATAAATTAATAATACTATTTATCTATCTATGTATATTGTGTATAGGTAATATTTATAATTATTAATTATAATTTTTTTCGTAAGAAACATTTTTTAAAACAAATAAATTAAAAACACTTTTCACTTTAAGCTTCTAGTAATAATATTAAACAATATAATATTACAGAATATTTCAACTTTGTATTTTATATTCATATAAATTAAACATAAATTACGCATACCCTTGGCAAAAATATTGTGGGTATGTTTAATCACTCATTATAATATATGGTGAAAATATTCTCAACTAAACACTAAACGTTAAAATCTTATTTTATGAAAACCCTTTCTACCCGATATTCGATATTTATTCATCGAACAACTTTTTAGAAAGCATTATGCATCAAAATAATAATAATTATGAAATTAATAATACAGAGCGGAATTTTAAAACCCTTTATTTTGATAATGGGTTCTTCAACAACTATTCCACGATGAATTACTGTATATTAAGAGGTTAATTAAAACAAGTTATAAAAAATAGTAACGTGAATAGACGGAGTGATATTTGTATTATAATAATAATTAGGATTTGGATTTAAATGTCATTGAAAATATCAAAAAATACACTAATGACCTAAAAATCTTAGAAAAATTACTTCAAATAGATCGTTGTTAGCAAAGTGTATACTTGAAACACATATGCTTCTTGAAAAGCATTGTGTCAAGCATTCGAGAAAAAAAAATACAGATGCATCAAAACCCTAAATATATTTTTAACTTATTGATATTATATCATAGTTTTTATAATCAGAGCTTGGAATGGAAAACTTTTTAAACCGGAACGCTATACAATGTTATTAAATGCACGTACAAATATGTCTTTAATATGTATTATGTATATACATTTATATTCATATTTATTAACCAATCAGAATTACGCGCATGCGCACAAACAATCGGGGCTCTGGGTTATTCTGGTTATTATTATTATTATTATTATTATTATAAAAAATGGGATGAATTGACTAAATTTTTTTCCGGGACCTAGTTATCTAAAAATAGGTCATTCGGGATATAATCATAAAGGCCCTACTCGTGTATGTTTTAATAATGAGAAATATTTAGTCGAAATTCCCCAGAATTGTTTGAGAAAAATATTTATTTTTTTTTACCATTGATTTTAAACCATCATTATTGCTAAGTATCTCACTGTTATTTAAAAATTATAAATGTTTGTTTATTTTTATTTCCACATTATATGTATAATTGCCATTTCAATTTAATAATAAAGACTAAATAATTATTATTAAACTCTAGGTTCAATATTATTTTAAAAATTGTTGTGTATTATATTTTTAAATATTTAAAATTTGAAAAAAGCTGATGGTGATATGAAAAAATCAAATATATTCTCCAACCACCTTTTTTCTACTTTACAACCACACAATAATATATACCCAAATCGAATCTTAAACCGCTTTTTATCCTGCGCATTACCTATGACCCTTCCACCTAAACATATTCACACGAGCAAAGTTGAACATGAAATACGTCAATTTCCTCGCTGCAAAACCCCAGATTACAAATTAGTTACATCTGAAGTGACAATAAAGTTACCAGAAAAGCCCTACTGATGCTTACGCACATATATAATTCCATGTTGAAGCCTTCGTATTTTTCAGCCCTATGCATGTTTTCTGTAATCATTATGATTCTCAAGCCAGACAAACCATCTGACTCCGCTAAGTCATACAGACCAATTAACTTATTTCCATTATTTTCAAAAATCTTCTCAAAAATTATCCTAAAGCGTATCCTACCCATCATCGAATCTAACCTACCTAACAACCAGTTTGGATTTAGTCACAACCATTCAACCGTTCATCAGATCCATCGCTTAGTTGACAATATAATAACCTACGCTTTGGAAAAAAGCTAATATGCATATAGGTGTATTCCTTGACGTGACACAGTATGGCATAAAGGCCTCTTCTTCAAGCTAAAAACTGTTCTCTCTCCTTACTTCTATTCACTATTTAAATCTTACCTCCGAGACAGAGACTTCACCGTCCGTTAAGAATCTTCTATATAAGCAAAATATTTCCGATCTGTGCCAATGTCCCCTATGGAGTGGTTGCAGCTGCACTGCTATTTAACATATTCAATCTCTGATCAACTCACTATTTGTTGGTTGTTATTTTATTTGTTCTATATAACATTAAATCACTTGTTCTTATTATAAGTTATTGTT
The DNA here is from genome assembly GCF_037042655.1 of Diuraphis noxia. Taxonomy (NCBI): domain Eukaryota; kingdom Metazoa; phylum Arthropoda; class Insecta; order Hemiptera; family Aphididae; genus Diuraphis; species Diuraphis noxia. Next base: position 51,832,877 of record NW_028301711.1, read on the forward strand.
GTATATATAACGAAATTATAAATATTAAAATAACATACGAAGCAGAAGTCTGCAATCAAGCCGAGTCATCAAAATTGCTACCACTACATAAGGCGACGTCTGCGGCGGGAACGAGGCTTTTTGTTTTGTTTCGCTTATTGTCGTAGTTAACGAGCAATATTTTTAAGTTTCATTTGATTATTTTGTTTTTTGATATATTTTATTATATTTAATTCCTTTTTTTTAAAAAACCAAGTGTCACTGTTTTTCTTTACTCCTTTTTTAGCATATTTTATCTTACGAGTGGACACGGAGACGTTGTGGTGAATAACACTTTTAAAAACAGGTAGTAAGACACTGTAGTACTTATTTCTCGTCCAGCACTCGTTATCGTGGTCAGTCGAGAAAGAGTACAACTTTGTCTAGGTTTAAGATATCTCGAACATCCAGTACTCGTTATCGTGGTCAGTTGTTCGGGAGTAAAGTAACCTAATCCTGTTGGACTTCTACAGCACTCGTTATCGTGGTCACCAAAAGAACTTAAATAAAACTCATACAGCAGGTGTCGATAATTTACTTGTTCGAAGGTTAGATAATTAGAAACCGAAAATATATCTGTTATATACGTCAAGCTTTTGCGTGGCGTATACGACAGTTATTATTTTACAGTTTGTAAACATGTCTAGCTAAAAAAAAAAATGTAATTACAGATCTTTATTTATATGTCCTTATAATAATAATTAATAATACATTTAAAGTATTTAATGCCATAGATGGACTATAAAAATACATAAAAACTTTGAATATGAGAAACACGAAGAAACACATTTGTTGTTATGAAACTCGAGAAATATATTATGGTTGTCTTGTTTAAAAAATTAAATTTACTGCATTGTCCTTTGCGTTTTATGACAACTGCAGGCTTCAGTCAAAATCGGATTGATAAATATAACTGTAGTAGTAGTCTATTTAGGAATTCGATTACGTTTAATGCTAAACTTTGAGACCATTATAACATATGTAACGTTTCCAGAGTAAAACTTTTTTTTATTTTGACAGATGGTTATTATAATAATATGCTTAGCCCTCGGGACTTCTAAAAATTATATAATAACTGCACGTATCCTACGTTTATGTTTTGAACATTTTATTTAGAATTCTATGTATATAATTTCCAGAAGGCAAACTTTTAGGTTAGGTATCCAACTAACCGAGTAATTAAAATTATGAACATATAATATACAATGGTAGCAAATCCGATAAAAGTATCAGTTGCATAATAATTTATTTTATTTTATATGTGCTGTCTCATGAGAATACGTTTAGCGAACCTATAAAAATGTTAATTTTAAATCTATAAAGTTTTATAATATTTTCATTTTAATATACAACGGCTTTCTGGCGGCTGCTGTTTTCTATATTATATGGTAGTGACAATTAATACTGATAGTACAAACTACATTTTAAAATGTATAATAGGTATATATTTAACCAAAAAAATGGTAAATACGAGTATTATAAAAATATAACTGTAAATTACATAGCAAAATTTTTGAAATTTGAAATTTTATAATTTTATAATATAATTGACTAACAAATAACAAAACTTATATGATTTGATTAAATAGTCTATTATTGTGCTATGAAATATAATAATAATATTTTATTAATATTTAATACTATGTTTTGGGAAACGGAAATTACTTGTTGCTATAGTACCATAGCTAAATTACTTATCTTACGATATGACGATGAGTGATCTCACATAGCTAGCCTACAATGAACATAAAAATGTAACTAATAATAAGAAGTAGGTATAGTACCATGATTTATTGAGTCTTTCAATATAATATTAAAGTCAGTACCTATTATTTAAAATTGCACGGTTATATATTTTACGATAATAGATTGGCTCAATTAATACTAGGTTGTATTACCTTATTGTAGGGGAAATAATAGTGGGAATCAATATTTAGCTTGACTAATTATTCTCTATATTATTTATACAACTACATTTGGAGGTACACCCTATAGTAGTTCTTAGTTCTGTTTAATTAAACTTAAGAATATGGGTCACTTTAAATTGCTGTCTTTTCGAGCTTACGTAATCGGAATCAAGAACCTGGGATCAAGAATACCTATGGCACTGATTGTGTCTCACTCTGTTTCACACTCGACGTATAGACAAAACGTATTCATGAAAAATCATTTTTTTCATACTTTCGAGTGATTTTAGTGCATATACAAAAATTATTAATAATAATAATATAATACTAACTTTAATTGAGGATATGATTATATCGATTTGTCTAAATTTCTTCTTAAGACAATTTAATATTAATTTAAATGTATAAAACGTTTGTATAACTTTATAGTTATTTTGTTATATTTAAGCATAGTACCTACGTAGTTATATTAGAGTAATATGATATTATGTATACTGGCGTACGTGACTACGGGAACGGACGTTCGAGCTAGAATCTGCTTATCCAGCAATTCCTACCCTGACTGTTGCACAGAGAGCCCCCTTGGTCACGGCCGGCCCAGTGAGTCGTAGAGTTAAACGCACTCAGTCCGAACCTAATTTGTTATACGGAAAATCTATGTAATAAGTCAAAAGTAATTAAACATTAGAATACAGTACATTGTAGTTTTCGTAGTAATAAACATATATTTTAGTCATTTAATTAGCGCCTAACCTTACTCTCTCCTCACTAGGAATAACAACACGCCGGTACACATCAATTTTTATAATTTTTTTGTATTAGGTATTTCAAATTGTGCAACTTACTTCACATACACAGTTTAATAGAACACCAACATATTTTCAACTATTCGTTTTTGAGATAATCTAAAGTGTGCACTATGAACTATCTGTGCACAGTTGTCAAAATCTGTAGTTGTTTGAATATTTACCTTTTTGTGAAACAAGAACCGTTATAGTTGGGTCAACGGGTTATAAACTTATAGCCTTGTTATCATCTAATATTTTCACTCAAAAATGTAATCATACAAATGATTTTATGGGAATGCATTTTATCGATGATGCACGTTGGTCTGAACGAGATAAGATATTTGTTACACTCACATTTTCTTTACAAAAATTATCTTTTTAAAATTAAAATATCTAAATTTGTTTGAACAAACGACTACCTATAACTAAATATATAAATCTGCTAGATTACTGTATAACACGAAATATTATACATACTTAAATCTAGTCTGCTAACGATATTGCTGTTGTAGTACCTACCTTACCTACGTAATTATATTAGCATTGCATTAGATCAATATTGAAGTGCTATATTATTTAATAGGTTGATTCATTAATCAACCAAATCACGCTTTATAATAATATTATGGATATAATATGATTTAAATCATATATTTTTTTTTAATATGAAATTTTATACCAGTTAAAAAACTACACAAACAGTGTCTGTGTGACTGTGAATGTCCTAAACACTATTCTAAACTGATTGTTATTTAATTACAGAATTCACTCTTCTATACTAAAATATTCGATAAGAAAAAATTATTATGCTTAAATTACGATAAGTACCCTTTTAAAGTACAGGTGTTATATTTTCTTAACTATAAATGTTATTGTTTACTATCTTCAATATGTAATAAGTAGGTATAGGTTTATACACAAGCAAGTTAATTTATACGGATAATTGCGGATTATTTATTTATTTTATGTTTTATATTAATTGTTTTTAGTATCTGCAGAGCTAATAGGTACCTTTTTTTTGTGATTTATTTATTTATTCATGTGATATAATTATGTAACTATAGAGTTAAATTATATTTTTTAAGATTGATTTCTTTAGTTAATAATAAACGGTAATATTGTGTTTTATAGTTAACGGAAGTACCTACACATGAAACGATTGCATATTAGGTAATAACTAATAATACATTTAAAACACTTCAGGTAAGTTTAAAATTGTGTATGAGTTTAGTTGACGCTGCAAACTATTAACAAAGGTGAGTGCCAGATAAGCTGCATAACCAGCTACTATACATTAGCAACGTTTTAAAATTGCATGAAATATATTTTCTTGAAATATTTAATTTTATGAACGAGTTGTTTATTTTATCTAAAAGTTTATAGAGTAAATTTCTAAAAATGAGTGTATAGTGTCGAATAATAATAAATAGTATCCAATAGGAACCTAACAGACAAATGATAAATTAGGTAACCAGAAATATGATACCATAATTTATCCTACAACTAATAACATTATGTACACTTTGGATAAGTCATTTATTATCTGTCCTTTCTGTATGCAATCAATAATCTTTTCTAATCAAACATAACCGTGTAGGTTTAAAAGAAGAAATAATATTTTTCATAACTTCATAAAAATATTTTATGAGAAAGAAACACCATTTTCCTTTTAAGCATATTGGGTCATAGATGATAAAAAATGATTATTGATTAATGATAACACAGAAAATTTCGATATTTAATGAATAGCTTATCAATCAAGGTTTACAAATTTCTATATTAGTAGTTAGGACAGTTAGGTAGATAAATGGTTTTATTATATTATCAATTATTTATCACTTAATCAATTAAGCCCCTACAAGGGCTATTTTGTTATTGGTGTTTCATAAAGTGAACACATTTTTTATAATGTTCTCTTGCTGTTAGTTTATGAATATAAACTTTTATATATACTACACAATATATATGTCGTAGACATACAGTCAAATCAGACATTTTATTAAATGCCTAGGCATATAGTCAAATAATTTAATGTTTATGCAATTTCAGTATCCGCCTAGACATTTAGTTAAATGCCTAGTCATTTAGGCATTTGGCTAAATGCCTATTTCATGCCAGGCAGATAATAAAAAAACATTTTGTATTATTTTAAAAATTTAAATATATTTTCTATCAGTTATTTATTGCTATTTTATATATAAAAAAAGGTGTGCATTATTTATTAATATGAAAAACACGTAGGTATATGAAATAATATGTTTAATATTGTATCATTGTGTCAACTTTTACTATTGTTTTAAAAATGAAATTATAAAAAAAAAATAAAAAAAGTTATATTATAATTACAAGTTTTTGTTACCTATTACTTGTTGTCAAATGTTGTTATTTGGTGGCATTTGCTGGAACATATAGGTATACCTATGTTACAACATTACATGCAATCACGATCAAACTACATACGATTTACGTAAACGTAATAGACGTACTAAACTAAATTATTGTACAATTCAATTGCATGTTCTGTATCTTTTTCCATAACGCCATATTTTTGTCGTTATAATCGATAAGATTATAATTTGTCCCACGGTACTCAATATAGATAAGGTTCTCATGCAACCTAGTACCTACGTTAATTTTCCAAGGTAAAAACCAATGGAACTTTTATTTTTATTTAATAAGAATATATAGTACTTACTACTCGTACAATAGACTATACTGACTATTTAGGCTATACAATATACTCCTACTATCATTTACGTCTATATCACATCTAATTATTTATTACCTGAATATATTTATGATTTCATTTTTAAAACAATACTAAATAATAATTAACACAAAATTAAACATATTATTTCATATGCCTACGTGTTTTTCATATTAATAAACAATACACAGCTTTTTTTATATATAAAATAGCAATAAATAACTGATAGAAAATATATTTAAATTTTTAAAATAATACAAAATGTTTTTTTATTATTTGCCTGGCATGAAATAGGTATTTAACTAAATGTCTAGGCGGATAGTGAAATTGCATAAACATTAAATTCTTTGACTATATGCCTAGGCATTTAATAAAATGCCTGATTTGACTATATGCCTACGACATATATATATATATATTATATATATATATACACGATATACCTACACAATTTTCTTAGTTTTTATTTTATTTTTCATATGAAACAATGAAAATAATTTCATAATAGTTGGTGTTGTAATTTGTCTCTCTTAAATACTCAATATTTATTATTGTTCTATTTATGTTTATTGGAAAAGGAAAACCAAAATATACTAGCAAACTTTTATTGTAAGATACAATCCGTCTGCTGTTAATTTAATGGTATCGAATAGTAGATGTTTCAGGTGATAATCTTTTATACTTTGGAAAGCCATTATTACCAGAAGAGGTAGCTATTATTCTGAATTTTTTTGGGAAATGTTTAGAACAATTTATCTCAACCATGCATGACGAGTTTAAGGATAAAAGTGCACTATGATCTGTGAACCATTTGTTTTACAGAAATACTGTACAACTCTTGATCTTCTTTTTCATTTGATATTTTAGCTGTAATTACACTGTCGATATGGTCTGGCTGTATTTCGTTTATTAGCCAAAGAAGTAAGTGTAACCGCCATGTTTTTGCCATTCAGCCGTATACAAATGACACCGTGCCACCGAGGAAGGCCAAATATGACGTGATGTTTGTTAATGAAAGTTAAGAGCTTTCACATCATTAAATGAAAAACTTGATTTACTATGATGCATTTGTCTTGATAATTTAAATTAGCATTGTTATGAAGAGATCTGGTTTACCATAATTTTTGACGTAAGCCATTACATCTTGTATTTTTCGTGAAAATACCTCGGCCCCCACGTAAAACTTACTGGCAATATAACTAATTGTCCAATATTATTGCTTTGTTCGTTTGAACGCAATGTGTCCTATTGATGAATATAATTTTCAGTACGTTGTGTCCTTTTTGCTGTGTCTTATGAACGATAAAACGCTCAGATTATTTGATTACCTATCCACATTTATCAAGTCATCATATATTAGGTTCCATAGCATTAGTCCCAGCTCTGATCCTTGTGGCACTACACATTTTCTTGTTCATTGTCCTTTTCATATTAAAGTTCTCTGCTAGTGAGGTAGCTCCAAATTATTCTTGCGAGGTGTGAGGGTACCTTTTTCTGATTTAATACTCTGTCAATTGTATTTAGTATGGCTGTGTTAAAAGCATTTTGTGCATTTAATACCACTACCGGGCATAATACAGCCTGGGTCTATGGAGGCGGCATTAATCTTTTCAATAATTTTCTTTATTGTTTTCACTGTAGACTGTCTCTTACCGAAACCAAATGGCTTATCACTAAGACCACCAATCTTTTTCAGAAATTCTTTTTATCAGCCCTTAATTACCCACTCAAGTGGTTTACCAATTGTGTTAAAAATATGTTTGGTCTGTACGAAGACATGTTTTCCAACGGGTTTGTACTCTTTCTTAACGAATTTCCACACTACGGAGAATATTACTTGTGAAAAGCATTCATTGCAAAAGTCACGTAGAATTTAAGCGTTTATAGTAGCCACTTCTTTGACCACCAAGTCTAGCACCCACTCTGGACCTGGGACCTTTCCTGAAGGAATCCTTGAATCTTAAACCTATATTTTATTTTTTCTTCCTGGCTTATCACAGGAATAATTGATTGCCAATTATTTTGAGTTAGTTTTTATTTATGTGATAAATAGATAAATTAATATATTATACTATAAAAAATGTATAGGTACCTATATTTAATCAACATTTGGCAAGTTGAGCTTACCTGGAGTGCTGTGGCCTTAAAATATTTGTTATTAATGGATATTACTATGTATTACATATATCAGTATTATTTATTATTATATATTTTATAATATCAGTTTTTTTATTCTCGTGTATTTTAAAATATCAGTATTATTTATTATTGGGTATCAATTGTTACAAACATGAAATATGAGACTAGCGCACACCAGCAGCACAAATAATAACTGTATATTTGGTAACATACATCGTATGTATCTAAGCCTTATACTTCAATAGTATGTTACATTAGGTAGTATTATTTCTTCTAGACATTTTTTCATCAAAAATTTGTTAAATCACGAGTTCCTCAGAATAATACTCTAATCAATTCAATATACTTCATAATATTTTAACAAAACTCGATTTATGATAGGTTGCTTTTAATTGTAATAATAGTGTGATAACAGATATATATGGAAATAAACGATAATCAAATATACCTAATTATACAAAGTTAAAGTAAAATTATAATATGAAGTATTTCAGTCAAAAATAAATATTGATAGTATAATTCCATAATATGATATGTATATATTTATAATATTTTAATGCCACTGCCCACTACTAATATTAATTCCGTCTAAATCTACATCAATAAAATAGTTATCACGATTAATCATCACGTTTTTACCGGAGTCTTCTTGCAGAACAATATAACAATATTATATCATTACATAATATTGTATAATTATTTGAATAATTATTATAATAAATATAACCCATTTTTAATGTCACTTCGTGTGTTGACTTACTGTATCAGAGCTTAAAGTTTAATCTTGCACTGTTTCCGGCGACTTAACAGGATGAGGTGAAGTTTTCAATAATTATAAAATAATACACATGAAGTTTTCAATAATTATAAAATTTAACATATAGGTAATTGTTTTCATGTATTTACAGTTTGAATTATATTAATCAGTGTAATGTATTTAACAACGTTATAGTTTCATTATCGATATCTCTTACGATTTTGTATACAATAGAAACTATCTCATAAATTTTAAGAAGCATACGATACGCACGAAACAATATGCAAATAATTATTATTAATTCACAACAAACAATTATTTGAAATTATTACGCTTCTCGTCTAGTTTATCATTAGCCGAGTCTGAGCTGTCATGTATAGTTCTATATACGGTGGCCAAATAATTATTGTATCATCACCACATCGTTACATTTTTTGAAGAACACTGTTCTTAATAATGCTCAATTTTAAATTCAATCGCCATCTAAAGCTTGTGAGTATAATGAAACAAACTAATGTATTATTGTGATGCCTCTTATCTATATAATATTATTTTTGTTGAATAATTTTCATTTCAATTTTAGATATTATGCACTTGTTTAATGTCAGGCCATACGTTTGTTGTCGGATGTTCTTTCGTATTCTCGTCTATTATTCTGTCTAAATTAAAAGAACCGACGTCTACGATAAAAATTGATACTGAAGATTCCTCATGGATAGGTACATTTATTCGTCATTAATAAATTATATAAAGTACCTATACATATATAATATATTATTTTATACGTGATACGAATGATACGATGACCAGAAATATAATCTAATATTTTTAGTGTAATTGTCGCGTCTATTTCTATTTTTTTTTTTAAATCATGTTACCGTATAGTTTGACGATTTTAAATATTTAGCTATTAAAATTGAGAATGTCATGAATATATAACATCAAAATTATTTGCAAATTTTCGTGATATTGACAAATGCTTATTAAATTTCAACTTAAAGCTTAAAATTATAGTTTGCATAATAAGTACTATTTTTATATTTTTTAAATTTATTTAAGTAAAAATGATGAGGTAAAACTATAACTATACAAATGTTCAAGTTTTGGACCTATAGCATAAATAATTATAACAATATTATTTATGTCATCATCAAAAATCAAATAAAACTAAAAATTTAAAATGTTGAAATTCTTATTTCTTAATTCTTATATATCTATAAAACTCTAATTTAAATATTTGAGGTTGTAAGATTATGAATTATTACAAAATCAAAAAATACTTTAAGTCAAAAACTGGTATTGAATATTTAGCCATGTTTTATGGTTATTTTATAGTGCATTAAGACTTTCATAACTTTGGTAATTTTTCTTCGCGCGTTTATTATCCCATATTATTTAGTTTTAATTAAATATTTACTATTCATGCAATGTATTTGTATAATACAAATTTATGTTCCCTTGAAATATTATATCTATTAAAATTAAATATAAAAAAAATTATAATCATATTATTGGTAATTATTAGCCACTATATATTTATATTTCAGGAGTTGTGTGACAAAAATTTGTTTGAAAAAAAAATTTCATTGTATCTCACCAGGATAGTAACATAAAAATAATCATTTGGTACTTAAAATAGTGGTGAGTCAAGATGTTTTGTTTGTAAGCAAGAACAGAATTTTATCAGTCTTTTGTCAAAGAATTTTTTGTTTTTTTTTAAGTACTAAAAAATATCACAAACAATAATTACATCTGTTTTAATTGTAATAGGTAATAAAAAATTTAATTACAAACAATATGAAAGCATCGCATATACCATGAAGTAAAGTCCCCGAAATAATAATCATAGAATAAAAATTACTGTTTACGAGTCACAACCACTATTGATTAACCGCAAAGATAGGATGCATATTTCAACTATTATAAAATAAAAATCATAATATATGTATTCGGTGATGTCCGTTTGCAAGAAATTAAACAATTACTTCGAAATAAAAAGTGCATATGTGTCTACTAGCTATTATCTGCCTTATCACTAAATTAAATTAAAATTAAAATCTTCTACACTGATAAACGTAACATCCTCATACATTTTATTTTAGGGATAAAAATATCAGAAGTAAACTAAGTTAACTGAACATAGGTAATTTATATTACTTAAAATATATTCATATGTACTAAATTAGATTTTATGATTTAAAAAAAAGAAACTTTTCAAGAAGTTGCAAGACTTTTTAGTTTAAAATATATATATATATATATTTTTTTTTTTGTAGAAAATCTCAATGAAAATTACGAATAATGCATTGATTTTTAAATTTTACAATATAACTTATGCAGTTCTATGTCTCACAGGAGTTAATTGAACATTAAGGTTGTTTTGTTTATCGTGATTTACATATTTTAATTTGGTATGAATGTTAAGTTAATATAAAATTTATCAAAATATAATAAATAAACATAATAGTACCTACCTATATCCCCAAGATCACGGAAAGTTTGATAATGTAAATATTCAATCTCTAACATTGTCCCAAAAACAAATTATAAAAAATGGCCTTCACTGCGGACGTTATTTTTTCGAGATCAATAAAAACAAATAAAATTAATTTAGCTAGATATAACTGCAATAAAATATGCCAATCTGTGCAAGCCATACAACTGTTTTTATTGAATTTGATTGAAGTTATATTTTTTTCATTATATATTGTCGATTAAGAAAATAATGAAACGGTTAAAATTACTATTTCTAATTATGCCAACGAAGTGTTGAATGTGGAAGTGGTTAGTGATTTTAAAATAACGTGTTCATAAATTACAGCATACAAAACAATAAACACGAAATATTCAATTTTTATTAGTTTTAAAATTGTTATTAGGTACTTAGGAATGTAAAAACAAAATAACTATGATATATTATCGTACCATAATTAATTTTTACTGAAATGTTTAAAAAATATCAATTGTTTTTCTATTTAAATTGATCTGTGATAAATTAATTAGTTTGGAAACTGCAATTAAGTACTCAATTATATGATGTAATAACATTTATTATTATTATTGCTAGTGAAGCACAATAAGTAAATATGATGACAAAATACATAAGTGATACATGACTGATATGAAAAAGGAAATCATTCATTGATAGAACCTAACGTGATATTACTTTAAAGCGGATTTATTTGAGTGAGTCTCTATACTTTCTACACCATTTCCGTTCTAAACAGCGTATCGGGTACCCAAGGAAAGTCTTTCTTGACAGTGAGAAAGTATTTAGGTTTGCTTGAACAGATAACTTAACAATAATATACTTTATATTTCTAACTACTACTATATAAATTAAAAATGAATGATTTTATTAAGGACCGATAAAAATAAAATAAAACTAAATAAAAATAACAAAATTATTTTATAGAAAATATATGGTTATAATCACTGAGTAATGCATGATATTAAATACATTATTTTTTCAGCAAGTATCCCAATATTAGTATGTCCTATCGGCTTACTCATTGTTGGAATACTAACAGATAAAATAGGCCGAAGAAAAGCTCTTCAATTTGGTTATACACCACTAATTATCAGCTGGTTGGTGCTCGCCAATGCCAATTCTCTAGAAGACATAATGATCGGAAGAATTATTCTGGGAATTGGAATTGGTATGTTTACCAAATTAATAAACTAATATTATTGTGCTTTATAATTATTCAATTATTAGTAATCTATAAGGCTTGGAACTTATAGAAGCTAAAAAGTAAAAATATGCAAAAAAGTTAATAGATATTCTTAACATTGAAAATTATTCAAAATTTCAAAAAAAAATTGTTGTCAATATTTATTTACATTTAAATTAATAAATGTAAAATATGGAAAAAATAAATTTATAGTTTTCCAAATATAGCGGAGAACTGTTTAAACTTCAAAATTGTACTGAACTGAAAATTGTTTTTTTTTTTAAATATAATCAAAAATATGGTATATTAGTTTTAAGAATAAAAGTGATGTCTAAATTAAATAATTATATAAAATATTTTTATATTCTATTACATTTTGAGAAAGAAAAAGATTAATTTTGTAGAACGTATTAATATGCATATAAAAAAAAAACGTATTTTCAATTTTCAATTTTTAAACTCATAATTTTAAAGCTCAGTTTTCTAGTTTGGTCTGTTATAAATCAAGTGCATAATATAGATCACTCTAGAACCCTATTATTAAATATATAGTTACTGTTATAAATAACGTGATTAGAAAACATTCCTTGATGATGCAATTATAATCTTTTATTAATAAATTATGAATAATTAATATTAACCTTCAGGCATTATAAACCAGTTTGAGTAAAATATAGAACTATTTTGAAATATAATTATCTAAAAATGTTATCTTACAGCTTTTACTTATTAGTTATTAGTTTATTGCCATTTACATCGTCAACATTGTGTATCCAACTGATATAGATAACAACTAGGTAGTATGCCTAGGTAAATATATAGTTAGAAAATACAAATATTTTTAAACACGAGCTGAGCTGTTATCAAAAATTAGAGAATGCGGTGACAGTTAAAATGTACTACGTCGGTTTGTGCACGCGTGTTATGTAATATTGATAGTCTTTTAAAGAATACTTTTATTTTGTATTTGAATAAAAGAGTTGAAAATTATTCCAATTGCTTATTAGAATCTATAAAAAGATATATATATACAGGGTGATTTTTTTTTTATCATGAACCACTCATTATTTCAAAAAATATCAATGTTTTTGAAAATATTTTTTTACAAAGTTTCGTGTTGTTAAAAAAACAACATTTTCACTAAAAAATTATGTTTTTTAATATTTTTTATCCTTATAATTTTTTAAGTTTTTTACTTTTTTGAATGACAACCTAGAGTTTTAATTTCATATTCCAACGCAGAATATTTTTCTAAGTATTTTGATATGTAAAAATCGAATTTTTGGACGAGTAGTTTATGAGTTATAAGTATTTTAAGTTTAGACAAGCGGAGTAGTGGACAAATATTTTGTGGGGTAACCCCGTACCACTCCACTCCGCCAATCTAATCTTTAAATACTTATAACTCATAAACTACTCGTCCAAAATTCGATTTTTACGTATCAAAATAATTAAAAAAATATTCTGCTTTGGAATATGATATTAAAACTCTATGTTGTCTTTCAAAAAAGTAAAAAACTTAAAAAATTATAAGGATAAAAAATATTAAAAAACATAATTTTTTAATAAAACGTTTTTTTAACAACATGAAACTTTGTAAAAAAATATTTTCAAAAACATTGATATTTTTTGAAATAATGAGTGGTTCATGATAAAAAAATCACCATGTATATTCTGGATACGTATTCGAGTATTAAAATGTATTAGGAAAACTTAGTACCAAGGTATCAAGGGGAGGGTTTTTTCCCTATCAGATAATATGTCAACAGTAGAAATCATTAATTATATTTTTTTAAATAAAGAAAATAACAAATGAGATTAAAATAGGATTTTTCTCAAATTATTGCAGAAAGTTAATTTATTTCAGGGCTACTTTATTAATAACACGAATGCAAGGGATTATAGTTTAAATAAAGGCCCCCGAAAATTACAACATCGCGGACACATGTTACCAAATTTTTAAATAATACTTCAATAATGTGGGAATGTGAATAAAAATCACCAGAATGTATTATAATATTTAAAAACAATTAGTTGTCATTACAGAAAAAAAAATATAAATGTATTTTTGATTTTTAAACTTTAACTTTTGTACTAGTTTTATTAATATTGTGGACTTGTAAGCGCTTATAGTAGGTACTTTAATTTATGCAACACTTATAACACTGTAATTTTTGCTTTGTAACTTTTTTTATAATCATAATATTGTAGACTTTATAAAATTACAAAGGCAGTGTCATTATTCATTAATTATAAATTATCATCATTTGTATTATTATTATTAATATTATATACTTAACGTATTTACGTATATATATATATATATATATATATATATTTTAAACCATGTTGTAGTCGATGTTCTCTAGACATCCCAACGATCAGGGGCGTAATTAAGGGGTAATGAGGGTGATAGATCCCCCAAAACTAAAATTTAATATTTGGTGGGGTAGGTTACTGTATGATGCTTACAGATTTTGCTAAAAACATATAATCCCCCTCCCCAAACCAAATTCCTAATTACGTCACTGCTAACGATAAGCCGATCATTAAATAGATAATCGTATCGTTGAGCTAAATTGCGTCGCACAACTTGGCATCGTCTCATTAAATTTCTTTCGAAGTCGAGTCAATTTTTGGGTGCAAAATAATACCTTTAGTTTTTGTTATATAGTGATCATTCACAATCCTGTTTCACCCATTTATTTCAGGTATTTCTTAATATATAATATGTCTACGTGTTTTCAACGTTACCGCATCATCTATAGGCTAATTCATGAATTGTTACACCAGAATATTATTATCAAATTATTTTTTTTTAAACAAATTATAAGCAACAATTAAAGCAATATAATTAATTTTAAGACATATTAATCAATCAATAAATAATTAGATTATGTTATCGATTTTTATGAATCAATTATTTGCTGTGGACTCGATTTAAATTGTTTAATATCGCTAAACTGACTATCTCATCATTCTACAGGTTCGGGAACGTGTGTATATTTGTACTTGGCTGAGGTATGCCCTACCAAGTTTCGGCCACTGTACTTCTCGGTGGTCATCGTGTTCGTGGGAATGGGAATGGTGGCCGAGAGCGTGATGTCCTTGTACATCGATTGGCGGACCGTGTCACTGATACTGTTCGTGGTCAGCACCGTCAATTGCGGGTCGCTGTTTCTAGTGCCAGAGACACCTATGTGGCTCCGGACCCGCGGCCGATCTCGGGAAGCGGACGCGGCCGAAGCGTGGCTTTGCATGGAACCGGCAAACGTCCCGGCGTCGGCCGTGGCACCGGTCAGCGGAATGACGGCCAATGGCGACGACCACCTATGCAGCGAATATGGCACCACGGCCACGGGCAAACCGATCAGTGCTGCGTACTGGACGCTGTTCACCGGACCAACTGTCTGGAAGCCGACTTTGATAACTACGCTGTTCTTTATCTGCCAGCAAGGTAGTGGGTTCTACGTGCTGCTGTTCTACTCGGTTGACATACTTCATGACTGCCGCGTCCAGTGGGATGGCGTCACCGTCACCGCATTTTTGTCCCTGTCCCGAGTCATCGGTAGCGTGATCTACGCCATGCTGCACCACGTCCGCCGGAAGACACTGGTCGTCGTGTCCGGCGGTGGCATGGCCCTGTCGCTGACCGTCATCATACTTTACATGCGCATGTACAAAGATGTGGCCACGCCACCTTATGGCGAGGTCCTCGTGTTTGCTTTTATCACCTACGTGTTCTTTGCCCTGTTGGCCATACTCCCAATGCCCTGGGCCCTTTGTGGAGAGGTGTTCCCGATGGCCGTCAAAGGTGTTGTATTAATTACAGTACCTATTCTACTACGTGTGCGCGTGTGTGTAAGCAATATACTCCCGATTCTATTGAACACTAGAGTCTGATATTTTGCATATAGATACTCGAAGTATAAGATATTAACTAAGGTTGTACATCAACATTTTGTTTTTCGAACATCTTAAAAAAAGATATTTACAATTACGTTGGTTAATAATGGTAAATAATGAGAGTATATTATTAAATCGAACACATGGTATAAACGAAATATAGGTACCTGGTACATGCTATACGGCAATATTATGTATACTAAATACTTGGTGAAAGTCTGAAATATATTATTGGATTCATAACTATAATAATTAATAAATTATATATACCTATTAATAATTATCTTCTACTACTCCTCCGTAGTTTCATATCAGTATGACAGGAGTGTGTGTGACCTAATCAATACACATCTATGTCCATCACACAAATGGTTGTGATTGTGAACTTTTATAATTTAATATCGTGAACCCGAGACATAGGTTATTTTCCTAAGATTCAAGGCTGAGCAAGTTAATGATTTTTTTAACTCCCGAAATGACAACGCAATGCACTCGTGCGTCGTCGATCGTTGATAACAACAATATAATATCTAGGCATATACTATATATTATTATATTATTATCGTTACTTGATATAATTGATTTAATAACATAAAACCTTATATTATTATAAAATTAAAAATATATCTACAGAGTGTTAGTGTACAGAGTGATTGGAAAAATATAAAATTTTAACTTTAAACAATTCACGGAAAATATTTTTTTGACACAACACCAAAATTGACTCAAATAATGAAATGTAAAAACATTAAAAACAAAATAAATTAACTTAACTTATTTCTTAAAATGAAAAATTAATTCGTTAATTTCATGTTAATCAAAAAATAAATTTAGTAAGTTAGTTGTTAAGTTAATGAAAATCCAAAATTTAACTAGTTAATTTAAAAAGTTAAAGTAAAATTGACTTTTCAACTTAATTTTAACTTTTTAAACCGTTAATGCTCAGCCTTGCTAATAGATGTTGAAAAATAAAATAAAAATAAAAAATGTCTTTAGAATTCTTGTGGTAGTCTTACAGATTTTTTTTTAGTTTTTGTCATTTAAATTTTTTTTTTTTAAATT
This sequence comes from Diuraphis noxia, assembly GCF_037042655.1. Lineage (NCBI taxonomy): Eukaryota > Metazoa > Arthropoda > Insecta > Hemiptera > Aphididae > Diuraphis > Diuraphis noxia. Next base: position 51,849,835 of record NW_028301711.1, read on the forward strand.
TAATTTAAATTTAAAATTATCATTATATGGCCATATATTTTTCCAGATTATAAGCTTAATTGTTTTTTTTTTCAGGCGTAATGGGTGGAATCGTACAAGTTTTTGGATACGAGTTAATGTTTTTAGTCATAAAAATTTACCCTGCCTTTGTGTCGAAATTTGGAGTTGAATGTGTCTGGTCAGTTTTCACAATATTCTCTTTAGCAAGTGCATTGTTCGGTGCATTCATAATGCCAGAAACAAAAGGAAAATCTCTCAACGAAATATTACTATCTTTTGATTCTCGCGAAAAATCGATAAAAAATAACTTGCCTTAATGGTATTGCATTATACTACTATAATATAAAACATTGTTTTTTTTATTTCTATGAAACATATATTATTGCAATTTTGTTTAAAGGAATTTCATGTATATTATTCAATGCACATTGCTATTCCATTATTAAATAATTCTATATTGTAATTTATTTATTGTAGGATACCTTATAGACATAGTGTGTGTTAATGTGAATTAATAATTTTCAATATAAATAAATGTATATAATATATTTAAAAATCTAGCTGTATATGTGCATTTATTTTTAGATATTACTTTTTTCAGACTACAATATTAGATAAATACTGCTATCTGCAATCTGCTAGGTATGAATCTATAAATATGAAACTGAGAGGGGCTCCACTTTTTTTAAAATACAATTATAATTTGTATCAAAATAAAAAAAAAAAACTGTATAAACTATAATAGTTGTTTGGGGGATTAAAAGTAAAAAATTCTCAATACTTTTCTAAATTTTGAAAAAACCTGTTTTAATTGGCGTTCACCCGATTCTATTCTGAAACAGGGCATATTTTGCTATTCTATCACATTTGAATACATGGTATGTCCTATCCAATATCCTCCAGAGTTAACTTTCATATCGTATATTTATTAATGAGTTATTTGTACTGATAATTTCGCATCGAATATCGATATAACTTTATAGCTTGGAAAAAAATATTGAATAGAAGAAAATCATTTAGATGGTCATATATTGTCATCATTAGTTTTTTTTTCATTTTTGAACTTTTTATAAGTTAATATTGGTTAAAATCAGTGTTCGGAAAGTTCACATTGAATTGTGAATTTCAAAAAATTTCAAAAACCAAAAATTTCACACATGAATTCGTTTACGTTCAAGTTCTATCCTTAAACAAGGAACTCGTTGACGTTCATGTTTACGTTCTTAAAAAAATAAACGAGTTCTTTAGGTTGTTCATTTAATTTTTTTATGAATAGTTTGCCAGCAGTTAATATAAAAAACCATAAACATATAAGACTCAACCCAAAAATTAAAACACAATTTAAACTTTAGAGCATATTATAAATTTTCTAAAGTACCTAATTATTTACATATATTTATAAAATTAAAATAGTAAATCGATTGAGCGTCTTAAGAATTGTTCAAATTCATTAAAAATATAAATGTCGTCCGCGTTCTACTTAAAAAAAAAATGTGTATCATTCACTAACTATGAACGTGAAAGTGTGAATGTGCGTTCATGAACGTCGAACGATGATCTTTCCAAATACTGGTAAAAATGAATAACTAACAATAATTATAATAGTATGAATAGAATATTATATCAATATCTTCGCCGAATGATGTTAAACGCGTTCTTTTAACTGCTATAATTTTTCAATTTTAGACAAAAAATCATTGCCTGTCTCAAAATCGCAATAATATTAGGGGAGCATACTTAGGTAGATTATTAGAGCGTGAAGAACTTAGACAGCCCTTGTGAAACAACAATTTGGTCTTAAAGAAAAATATAAACCGTGTTATGGAATGAGGTTTATGTTGAAATCCAAAGTATTTTTATGCGTTTCCCATTTGAATTATACACTACTAAGATTTATTTACACATATTAATAATAAACTACAATTATTTACATTTGTTTTACGTGCAAACTGCAAATGCCTTGAATTAATTAAACCAAGGGAATTTCTTAAGCAAAAGTTCATGATAGGAAGACATTTGAAACCTTTTAATCCCAAGGAACAAGAAACAAATGACTCATTTAATATCTTTGGTATTCTGAAATGATATTTATGAAAACAACAAAAAGTAGTTTTTGTCACTCCTACGCGACGAAAGTTTAGTTTTCAATGACATTTGATGCGTTGAAAATCAAACTTCCATTCATATGGTAGTAAAGTAGGAATCTCGATAGTGCTGGGTAGTAAAATTTTAAATTAAAATCCAAAAAAGTGCCAAGAAATAATGTGAAAACTCCAAAAAAGAGATTAGGTGAGAAAGATACAAACAATTAAAAATACCTATTTAAAAAAAAAACCAAAAAAACACACTTAATTGGTTAAATCTATATATTATGCAGGGAGACTATACTTTAGGTTAATATAATATATTGTACTTACTCAGATTTTTTAAACATTAAGTAAACGGCGGTAACCTCCACAAATATTCACATAAATGTTATAAGCTGTTAATTCAACGATTTCTAAACAAGGGCGCGTAAAGGCGTTTGAAACCATTTATTACCTATCTACTACAAGGGAATATGCAAACAACATCCGTTAACCTCTAATAAGCTATGCTTTTAATCCACTGGAAACTAGTAGCGGCACTGCACGTTTGGTCGGATTGGAGGTAGTGACTGGTGATTATGTCTCGTTTTGACAATAATAATATGCACACATGAACAATAACTTGAAAATGGTGTTGGTTAAAATTTATGATCATAGACAGAATTTCTGAGCGCTACATGACAGTTTTTATACTGTCGTATAATATAGACAGTTGTCATAATAATATTATTATATATATTATATATATACAGAGATTAATGAAATTAGTGGCCCTGGGCTAATTTATTTTTGGGGCCCTAATTTTACATAAAAGTATTTTTATAATAATTTTCCATTGATATTTATTAGTTAAATAAGTAAAATATTTTTTCTCAGACAGAACAAAATACATGGTAATAACACAAAAATACAAGCAATTCATGATTATTTAAAAATAATTTTCTAGATTTACTTGATGCAATAATATCTATAACGTCATCATATGAAAGTTTTTTAAATATGTCATTTTAAATTGACATAATATTGTTAATGCGTTCAACCTATTTGCAATATGTGTAGATCTTAGTCGATTTTTAATTAGAGGTTTAATTAATGGAAAAAAAAATGAAGTGGCAATCCTTTGCTCTGTCGGTCGGTACTATAGGAGTATAGGCCATTGTATTTGACACTAACTGCTGACAGGCGATAGAGGGGACACAGGCGCGCGGATGTAAGGGTATTTATGTATGACTGATACTATTGGTAATTTAATAAAGATATGGTGATCATCGCGGTGAAGATACCTTGTACATTTGTATCTATACCACGGGTACAAGGAGGTGAGGTCGGCGGGATAAGTTATCTTATCGCACACCGACTTGCAATGTACCTACGATATGCCATATTTTGATAATGAACCGTTTGCTTGTTCTATGGTTTGCGTTGGACATCACAATTAGTGTTTGAAAGTTTCTTGAAATTTATAAAAATGAAAAATTTCGTGAAATATTTAAATTATCATTATTTTCGTAGTTTTGTCTAGTAAAATATTAAATAATTAATCTAAATAAATTAAACCTCATTAGTCATTGACACACATTTTTTTCTCAGTTTCAATGTATAATAATATGTTGTATTTTTTTTCTGTACCTATTATTTGATGTAAAAATGTAAAATAAATGTTAGGGAATTATTAAAGATCTATGATACTGTTATAGTGTTATGCATGACATTGTGATCAAACAATTAGATCTATACTACTATATAAAATGAAGTCGCTTTTTTTTTCGGGATAAACTCCAAAACTATTTATTCAATCGTCATGCAATTTTTTTTTAAATTAAAGAGGACATCACAGAGAAGGTTTAAGACAAAAAATTAGTCCGATTAAGTTAATAAATAATTAGTTATTATTAATTAAAATAAACGTGTAAATTGTATACCTATATATATATATTATTGTACATATTGTATACTGCTAACATTGATTAAGTATACTTAATCAATGCTGCTAATAACCAAAGCCTGGCAAATATATAAACATTGTTATTTTATTAACTGTTGATTGTTGACGGGTTTAATTATTTAAAGGCGTAATTTATTGATTGTACTACTTTCATTTTTAAAATGCCTAGACGAAAGTTAAACATTGGTCGATCTCAGAATGATGCCAAAAGAATATGCGTGTAGTACGTAGAGAACGACAGTCAAATAATGATGATGTTGTTAACAACAGAGGTTCATGGTCGAGAAAAGATTATTCTGCTATGAAATGTGAGTTAACGGTGGATTACAAAAATAACCCATCAGTTTTTATAGGAAATCCTACAATAGTTTGCCAGTTTTTAGACTGTAGTGTAATTATTTGGGACGAAGCGTCAATGTCCCAAAAAACTTCAGTAGAAGCTTTAGATAGAACGATGCGAGACTTGCGTCGTAATAATAGTCCTATGGGTGGCTGCACAGTGTTGTTATCTGGGGACTTCCGTCAGATTTTTCCTGTGGTTACAAGAGGGGCAAAAGCTGACGAAGTCAACGCGCCAGGGGCGTATTTAGACCGGGGCCGCCGGGGCCTAGGCCCCGGGGCCCCCTAGGTGTGCCGAAGTCGGGGGCCACAGGACCTTTATTATTACATAAAAAAAAAATACTGAATATTTTTTTTAAAAATTATATTTACGTAGAAAAAAATTTGATCTAAAATATGTAACGAAAAAATATGTACAGCGCGGCGGTAACGTTCATTATCTTGACATCTTGTATATTACTATCGAAATCCAATAATAAACGTCACTGGTTTTTCAAACGGACGGTTAGTTATATAGATAAGCTATTCTAAGAATATTGTTTCTAAACCAGCCACCATCATGTAGGCTTCGCAGTCCGCAGTTCTATTATCTGTTTGTTTAATCTATTATGATTTGTACGACACGTTCGTTGTCGCCTGTCGGGTTGTCTACTACATACATATTATATTAAGTTATTATTTATATTTGCATTTTATATTTACTTGATACTAATTATTTAAATATATATTTTCATTTAATATGTAATAAATAATAAAATAAAAATATATTTTATAATTATTATTAGCTCATGAATCATTATTGAATAATTTATACTTGTATTATAGTTAAATTTCTGTGTTAAAGGGGGCCTCTGTCTCTTATGGCCCTAGGGCCACCAAGTTCCTCACTACGCCACTGCAACGCGCCTTTGAAAAGATACTACTTATGGCCTTATATAAAAATATTAGAACTTAAAACTAATATGAGAGTGCTATGTACAGATCAAGATAATATAAATGTTGTCAAAGATTTACTTTTAATAGGCAAAGGTGAATTTAAAGCAACGAATGATAAAATAAATATTAAAAGTTTCTGTAATTCAGTACCCACTATAACAAAATTGATTCAAAATGTGTACCCGAACATTCAAAATATATCTTCTAAATTATTGAAATGGTTTAGAAAGGGCTATTTTATCACCAACGAATGAGCAAGTCAACGAATTAAATGATTTGATTCTATCTAGGTTTGACGCTCAATCACAAATGTACTATTCAGTTGATACAGTTTTAGAAAAAGAGGATGCAGTCCATTTCCCAACTGAATTTCTTAACTCTTTAACGCCTTCTGGAGTTCCACCACATACACTGATTTTAAAAATAGGGGCACCTATTATTTTAATGAGAAATTTGAGCTGATACAAGACTACAAAACAAAAAATTGAGAAGTTCATTACTCGAGTGCATAATATTAACAGGCTGTGGTAATGGAAAAACTGTTTTAATACCAAGAATACCAATTATACCCTCAGATTTACCTTTTAAGTTTAAACGTATTCAATTTCCCGTTAAATTGACATTTGCAATGATTATAAATAAAGCACAGGGACAAACACTTAATGTTGCTAGAATTGACCTAAGCGTTCAGTGTTTTTCTCGCGGTCAATTATACGTAATCCTGTCACGTGTGACATCCAAATTTAATTTGTATATTTTTGCCCCTGATCCAGAAAAAGTTGATAACGTTGTTTACAAAGAAATTTTTTAAGTATTTTTCAATTATCAAAATACTGGCATAATTCATATCTTTTGTTCCATCCATAGTTATACCTACAAAATGTACATACACAATTTACATACATATACATTTACCACTACATACAAAAAATTTTTTTAAACATTATAAAGAATCCACGGTGGCGATGCTAAATTTATATGGCTACATTACCACGAAGACGTGACTAAAAGTGGTCTAGAATAAAAAGACATCCAGAAAATAAATAGCAATTTAATATCTGAGAAATCTTGCAATAGCAAAGCATTGCCGGGTCAGCTAGTAACTTATAAATAAAGAAACGTTATTCATATTTTATTAAATAATTAAATGCAAGCAACTTTTACATCATACATTCACATGATGCTACAATAACGAAAACGTGTGTTTTTTTTATCACGCACATTCTCATTGGCAGCAATCATCAATTTTCTTAATGACACCGACTGCCTCCAGATTTATTGATTGTTTCTCTACTGCCATTTGATGTGCAAACGGGATAGTTCGATGTTTACAAAATATTGGTTTAATTATTTCTTCACTCTGTTCCAAACTCATGTTATAACCTTTTTATTTCCCAAGGCCATTATTGAGCAACTAGCTGTATTCATTTAATAGATTTGATAAATCATAATCACCTTTGATACAATTTTTTGTGACCTTGTGATGTTGAATACTTTCATTAAATCCCTACCAAACAATGGCATAACGATAACATTTCTGACACTTTTTATAACTAAAATGCTGTTTCAACATTCTTATCCTTGTACTCAAATAATGCTTTAAGTTTATTCGTTGGTTTAGATGTTGAACCGTCAAATAAAGTTAAATTAACATTGGACGACTCTAAAGAAAGTGTCCTAATTTTTTATTAAAAATGTCTTCAGTGAATAAAGAACTAGATACCCTTGAGTCTAATTCTATTCCAATGTCTATACCATTAATTTTAACTTTTATAATTTCTAGAGGTACAAAACTAATACTACTATTACTAATAGTACTAATACTACAATTTTTTTAAATACATCATCTGACTTCATGCTATAAATTTATAATGTTTATTACTTTATATTTATTACGTTATAAGTAGTTATATAAAGACAATATAGTTAATTATAAATAAAATTCAATAAACTTAAAATATAAAATATGGAGTTATCATGCATTCATGCCCAACTCTGTAACTATGTTTATATAGGTATCCAGCTATAAAAAGAAATAGCTGCAAGACAGTGTGTGTATGAAGCATATGACTTTCCATTGAAATGTATTTTTTTATACTTCACATTGAACATTTGAAATGGAAAATATATTTAAATCCGAATTTTCTTTCTCCGATTAAAATCATGTCTTTAAATTCACAATCAAATGGTTCATGATTTTCCACGTTTTTAATTTGATTAAATAAATGTACTATATTATTTACTATTCTTCTACCAGTTATATTAATTTCCATCGAATCATTTTTTTTGTCCCAGTATAAACTTCATTGACAATTTTGATTGGTGATAAACCAGTTGCTAATGATGAAGTTGACGGTGTTTGGCCAATATTAGGGGATGACGTAACCAATACTTTTTTATTGCCTATTAATGAATTGTCATCGGTTTCGCAAGTTAGTGGTAAAGCTATAAATCCATATCACTTGAGGAAAGAGGGTAAGAAATGTTCACATGTGACCTATTGTCTTCGGTACTTAGAGTAATCAATGATCCAGTAGGGATTCTATTTTTGTAAATAATAATAAAATAAAAAATAATAATAATAATTTAAAATTTATTTTTATTTTTTAAAAACTTACTGTATTGCATCTGTATTATTTTTTTGGTTCGTGGTATGACAGCCTCTTACAGCATTAATGAAACTTTTGTGTTTTTTTCTTTTAGATAATGGAATTTTAGTTTTTACTTTATATTTGGAATTCATTTTTCTAATTACAATAATTATTTACTATTTAGTCTTTATAGAAAGAAAGCTAAATAGTGACTAAATTATAAATTCAAAGCGATCGGAAATTATAAATTTATAAAATAAGTACCTATTAGAATTCAAGAAAATATAATAATAGCATCTTAATGTGTAAAAATTATTATCAGGGCACGGATTTTATAGTTTTTGCTAATATTATTATAGAATAGTTAGAATACTAATTATACGTATCTAATCATATTACATTGTGTCATTATACAGGTTCATTATTAGATGTATGCGCGACACGGAGGTAGCGATACGGAGTCGCACGCACTAGCATGCGCATGTCAATACGTAATATTGTCATCACGAAAAAAAATTTTTTTTCACTCTAACATACGATTCTAATTCTAACGATGCGTCGCAACGGTTACCTCGATTTGCATTCTGACAAAATATTCTTTTTTTCACAACATGTTGTAGGTGTTATCGGGATGGGGCTTGAATAATTACTCGACACGCCGTTTGGTATGAATACGTTTATTTACACACTTTACAAAAATACTCAGGAACGTGTGCAGCGTCGACGACGGTCGGGCAAAAGCTGCCGTAGTCCGCCGTTGCTGGCCGGGCCGGCGGCTCACCCCGTCGGCGGCGGCCAGACCGGTTGTCGGTCGCGATCTCGCGGACGTCGATAAAGGCGCCGCGGTCGTTGCGTTAACGACCGCGACAATGTAAAAGGGATTGTCCTAAGCACATTTTTAAAATTTTACTTGGTTGCTTAAATAAGTAAGCTTGAAGATTTGCAATTGTTTAAATTTTTTACAATATTTATTGTAATTAAAATTAAAAACTTAAAAATGTATCTAGGTCATTCCCTCGTACATATTGTGGAGACTCCGAATATTTTTCCAGAATGAGAATCGTGATAATTATCGACATGCATCGTTAGAATTAGAAAAAGTAGTTTTTGAAAAAACCATGTGGTGACGAGACCCCTTAATATAACCTATCTTCTGCGCATGTGTCTAATATATCTCGCTGTACCAAATGTCGCGCAATCGATTAAGTCGTTCATGAATAAGGATAAACAAACAGACACAGAAATCCATTTTTATATATAAAGATTTGCATTGATAATAATGTTATGAGCATCACGATTTATGGACTATGATACTGTGTTATATTTTATAGGTATTGTGTCTTCAGTTATATCTGAAAAACGACAATTTGTTATTCCGTTCTCTGTAGTAGGTGAAAACCAAATTATGTTTTGTATATTAAGTGATTTTTTAGAACAGAATACACACTTTAAAAAATTAATGTAATAATAGATATAATTCATTAAATCTTTAAGTTACAATTATTTATTCTGCGTAAGCACATTACTTAACTCAAATGAGTCGGTCACTGGACTGAACAGTTGACAAGACCGATATACAGTAGCCCTGTCGCGTATAAGCAAAAGAGATTAGACGCCTACATAATAGCGTCTAGCTATTTATTATACAATAGTTAACATAAAGACTACCTTTATTCTAAGTTAAACCTAGTTTTGGGTACATAACAATAAAAATTAGTGATATATAACGTAATAAAGTATTTTTTAAATTTAAATTTAAAAATATTTTTTTTCAAATAATAAATTATTTTATATTTATAATATTTAACAGAAGTCAAATGGCCTTATTATTTGCTGAAATCTAAATAAATAATTAATTTAATGAACATTGTTTGGAAAGAACACTACGTTAATGAACTTGCATTTATTGCGTTCTCGTTATTTTAAAAACCACACTCCTACATGGAATCTTTATTAATTTCTTGTAAAGAGTGCATGAACTGTTGCATGTTTTACAGGCCTTTAAAATTAAATTGATTTAAAATTTTATTTTATCTAGTAAATTGCACATTTATACCATAAAAATTAAAAATTCCAAAACTTTTTTTATTATGTTATTATTTGTCTTACTATGGTTACTATAATGCAGTAACTACACAATGTGGTATCTAATTTTTGCAAATGGTAAATACGCCATTAAATTAACGACCATAAGAACGTGTAAATTTTTTAGATGAACCATGAACGTGTCCATTAAAATAATAATAATAATAATAATAATGAATGTAAAAGTTAATGATGAACGAGGCAACAAGTTCATTGTATATGCATTGAACGTAAACCTAAACGAGATCATCTATTAACTGTGCTTTCCAATCACTGAGTATAATACTCGTAAATTACTTAAGGTGAACTTTGAATTAAATATGCCTTAGTTTTAAAAATTGAACGATTTATACATTTTAAACCTACAGCATATAATTTGCGAATTGTTATGATTTTGATTACTTTTATTAAAATTGTGAATAGTAATACTTAAAAAAAAACGTCCCTATATCTCAATATTCTTAAATATCTAGGTATTATAATAACAACTTATAAAACATCATACTCCATTTTCAAGCTTTTAATAGTTTCGGCATAATATTATTACAGTAATTAAACCAAATTAAGTTGAATGTTATTTGAAATGTGTTCGTTAGATTATTATTATGTTTAATGACGAGTAAGAATAATATTCAATCGTAGCCTTCATATGGTATAGAATGGTTAGATAAAACTGCATTCACAGTGCAATTGAGTGATTTTTTTGTCAGTATTAGACACGTGTGGAAATATGAACAAATCATTTGGAATGATTACATCTGCTCAAAAATAAATAATAATAAAAGTAAATACATTAAATAACTTGAGTAACAAAAATATTAACCTGTCAAATCATCTCAGATAACCATTTTTATCTACAAATTGCATGCTGTAATAATTCTGTGAAAGATATATTTTGTTTCTGTTTTTCTACATCCTCGTATAGTCGTATGTATACAAGGCCGTAACTGAGAGGATCCAAGGGGTCCTAGATATCAGAAATATTTACTAATTTTTGAAATATTTTATTATTTTTATCACATCGACATGAATAATTTCAATCACAAACGGCTAAAATTTCAATTGAATTAACTATTAACTGTTTTGCATGGTATGAAAATATTATAATAGCGTCTAACAAGGACATAACTTGTGAGAAGGAGATCCATAATGCTAACAAAATCCAATTAAATAAATATGGACAGCCGGTGCAACTTACAGATGGCTACAATAAAAACATATAATATTTATTTGAAAAAAAAATGTTGGATACCGATCTGCGATCAGTACCTACCTATATTGCTGGTGAGTAAATAAAATGTATGATGGTAAATTAATATTCAATGAATAATACCGTTGAAAAACGGTGGTGAGAAAAGACCATGTGTCAGTTAGCCTATACATTCAAATAATATTTTCTAAATACAATAACATAACTGAGACCGTTGTTTTTCGATTAAATATCTAATGTCTTCCAATTTTTAACTTAAAACAGCAATAAAATAATTGTGTTTATGTACTTTTTTTAAAAATGAAGGTGACAATATGAACTACTTATGACTTTATGAGATATCTTATTTAAATTTTCTATCTTAAGCTATAAAAACTAAACATTTTATTAATTTTTAACCATACAAAATATTTTTAAAATGTTCAAGGCTTTGAAGAACTTTTATTTTAAACTTAAAATGCGTATAAAAAATCATATATACTTATCATTAATATTTTTGTACTGTTACTACAACGATGTTTGGGAAATCTTGTATTCAATTTTCAAATATTTTGACCTAGCAAGTAGCAACATTTTTATAATGCTATTAACATTTTTTATGGCCTATAAATAGCCCAATAAAGATCAAAATATTTTAAAATTTAATAGTGTACAGATAGTTGTAATATTTCCTATGAAAATTAAAAGTATTTTTCGGTTATTAGTTTTTGTGTTACACCAAAAAGTATATTTCGTCGAAAAAGAATCTCCATTTTCCCTTTATTGTTTGTTTTTTTTCTTGACGATTTTGAAAACTAGTGTAAATTTATAAATTCTCAAAAATTCTAAGTTCATTTTCCTATCATAAACGGTACTGGAATTAAAAATTAAATTATTATTTCCACTAGAAAAATGTTTACGGACGGAAAAAAAACACCTCAATGTAAATTCAATACATTCATCGCATCGCTCAGAATATAAAATGTATATATATATTAAATAAAATCTGTTCACAATAATAATTTGACACAACAGAGTACATCGCATAATAATGGTTTATTTATTTGAAAAACAAAAGCTCTTTGTACGATGACTGATAAGATAGCGTAATATTTTTGTTGAGTACATACACGTATTATAATACCTACTTAATATTGTTTGAATAAGCAACTTGAGATTTGTAAGTAAGACGTCCGATGATGTTTACAGTGGGCTTAATTTGAACATTTAAATCATATATAATTTATAATAAATTATGTAAATGTAATACAGTAAATAATTGCATGATCTGTTTGTATTATTTGCAACGTTAGTTTCATTTAAACAATAGATGATGTAAAAAGTTTTAATTAGTCAAAAATACCTACGCTATTTAAACCAAAAAACTCATTTTTTCCTTTCGTTGAGTTGATACCTACCAACGACGTTTTATTATATTTGGTATGATAATATTTATATTTTTACTTTATAACTTGAATAATCAATAAAATAAATCCATATTATAACTTGTATTAAGTGATATTTTTATACAGGGGTTCTGGATTTAAAATATTGCAATGCAATTATGAAACATATTTTTTTATTTATTTTAACAAATTTGCTTATAGATAATATTTAAAAATGATTATTGATTATACACAGAAAATATTTATAATGAATGAATTATCAACCAAGGTTTACAAACCGTGTTAATTAGGTACCTAACCAACCTATAATAAATAGTATTATATAATTTATCACTCATATCAATTGAGTTCTTGTTGGCTCTTATGTATTAATTCATGTTTTAATAATCGATACAATAAACTAACTTATGGTTTGGTGTGGCATGATAGTATACGGATTTCAGTCATAAATCGTGTCTTAATGTAGTCTCTAGCACCAGCTTATGATTCCACTTGTTTCCGGATTGGTATAACCACCCGGGATCTTAAAGTCAAATTTTTGTTACGTGTTTCTAACCGACTGCATAAATAGTTCCAACCGTACCAATCGTAATCCTTAAGATAAAAAAAACACTAATGACCTCAGAAAAAAAAAATTAAAACCTTTAAAATGTTGTCTTGCTGTAACTTAATATGATTATGACCTTTTAAGATATAATATGCAGTTTTTAAATTTTTTTTACAAAATTTGTTATTTCAATAAATTACATGCCATTTTAAAATTACTAAAAATACATATTTATATTTTCATTATAATTTATAATAGGTAACATCAAAATATTAAATAATAGCAGATCGTGTACATATTAATCATATCTCTATATAGTTGTTTCGTTAAGAAAATATATTTAATAATATTAGTTATTACTATAATATTATACTCATGAAGTGTACCTATTGTTTACAATATATATCTTTGGGATTTATTCATTTTTTGTTGACATCTCACTAAAGTGTTTACATTATTAAATAGTAAGTAATAAACTTCACCTTACCTAATCTATAAGACGAATTGTAGTTTGTATGACGTTAATACAATTACCTAAGTATATGATTAAAATATAAAACACGATTGATAAACACATCGTCGCATTGGTAATGTTCAGAAACTTTACTTAAAAATTTAATTTGGTCAGTATCACGTTGTTTTTTTATAAAATTAAACGCTTTTATATTAATGTTATTAAAAAAAAAATAACTTAATCAAAATATAGTTGTTCATTTTAATTACTAATTTGTAAATATTTAAATTAGAATTTGAGTAAAATATATACATAATTCAAAAAAAATTTAATGCATGCAAATTGCAATTATTAAATTGAGTACAATAACAACATATAATATAATCTTTGTTTCAATATATTATTTTATTCTTATTCTTCTTTTGGCTTCTACTACCCTATATACAGGGTGTTTCTGAAATGGTTATGATAACTAATATATGCGTACTCAGTGTGATGACTCAATGAAGATTTTTTGAAATTTTTTTTCAATCTTATAAAATCTGGGTTTATTCATCTTATTGTTAGAATATTATCTTAAATGTGAAAATCAACACTCATGTTGAATTTTTTGCAAAATTCTCATACGAATCGAGGTGTCACATCATTTTTACGCTTGTCGCGCGTTTTTCACGCTCGAATCGCCGACTAAAAAAAAAAAATGGTGTGACAAGTCGATTCGTATGAGAAAACTACAAGGTAAACATTGGTGATAGTTATTTGTGGTCATTTACCATAAGTACAAAATGAAATGTGTATCCTATCAAGTCAAAATAATTATGTTACTGCAATATCCAAAAATTGGAATTTCAGTATAAATAGAAACACAAATTGTACACAAATAGTTAGTTTAACTTATCTCTAACTTATGACTTATGACATTGCGGATACAAGTTACCATATTCTATTACCTGTACATCTAAAACATATACCTAATTTAAATTCGATCCATTACAACTCTGTTAACATTATATAGTTGTATTAGTTATTTTTATTAGTTGACAATGTAAAATAATGCACCAATTTAATCATGTATGTTAAATGACAATAAATAACTATCACCAAATATTTAGCGTGTAGTTTTTTTATACGAATCGATGTGCCACACTATTTTTTTCTTAGTCGGCGATTCGAGCGTGAAAAACACGGACAAGCGTAAAAATGAAGCGACGCCTCGAATTGTAGGAGAATTTTGCAAAAAATTCAACTTTAGTGTTAATTTTCACATTTAAGATAATGTTCTAAAAATAAGATGAATAAACTCAGATTTTGAAGAGTGAAAAAAAATTTCAAAAAAATCTTCATTGGGTCATCATACTGAGTACGCATAACTAGTTTCCTCAACCATTTCAGAAGCACCCTGTATAAGAGTTTTTACCGCCATCGTCTAATCATACCACATTTGTCCAGAACTCGTACTTTCTGCACTCTTGTAAGATATTTCAAATCTTTTTCATAACATTGATCCTCATTTTTGTGTTTATATTCTATTTTAAACATAAATTAAAATAATTTAAATTTAAATTTAATATCATAGGCATATTGATTTTTCAAGCGTTCCAGTTCGTACATTTTTCAATTATGAACACCGTGTGTACTCATCAATCGGAATGTTTTATCGTTTTATTCTAAACATCACTAAGAATGTTCAATAAAATATGTTAAACTTATTATACCTATTTAAGAGCGGATGAGTTGTGAAATTTAATCGGTTCGGAGTTCATTGGAAATTAATACCTACTTAAACCGTTTGATAAAAATAAAGTTCGATGCTAATATTATAAATGTATAATACGATTTATTTTATACATCAAAATAAATTTAAATTCTAGTTTGGGTCCTTGAAAATTGAAATTTGATCCACATCCTTAGATTGCATAGTAATATATTAGGTATATATTTTATAGGCTGTACAGTAATTGAAGCGTTAACTAGCTTGAATTTTAATGAATACCCATTCGACATTGTAACAGAGTAGGTATATACCTGCGTAGTACATTTACTGAAATTACTCGTTAATCTTTTAAAAAAAACATATGCACTAGAAAACCATTGTTAGCGGCCATATACTATATAGAGTATGTAGGTACAGTCCATATTTTTAATTAACGTGTAAAAAGTAAAAAGTAAAAAAGATAATGTTATATGTCTTTTTAGATATTTTAATTGTAAATCAATGTTCAAGAAATAATATTATCAATTGATCCTCATAGATTACTGTCTTTGTTAAATTTCAGATTGATTATTCAAGCAGAATATTAGGATTATTGTATAGGTATATATGAACAGCTTAATGATAGATATATATATCAATTTTAAAAGAAGTCACGCGTGTCAGTTTAGAAATTATTTGATTTCTAATCATTAATATTCACAATTTCTGAACATTATTTATTGAAATAAATAAATACCTACTTATTCCGTATGGGTGATATAATACTTAATCACGTGCTAGATATTATAATTGATGAGTTGTATGAATTGTAGACATCAAATGTTATTATATGACATAATACCTATAATAAAATTAGCTATTAAGTATGAAAATGTGTGTGGTAAATTAAATCACACTTAATCGGAAATGTTGTGTTGAGTGAGACTATTTCGAGTACTTGATCGACTAGTAAGACCATATTAATGTAAACATTGTTTTATTAAAAAAAATTCAGTCAAATAGTTAAATTATTATCTACACGCTATACAATGAATTATATATAATTAAACATAATTACTATAATATTACTCAAATATTCCAAGTCCTATATTGTATTTAGATGAATATAATTTTAAATCCCTACTAAACTACTATGACAATCGGCGTAAAAGTGCTCAGTATTTTTTAAAATTGTTGCAAACCTGTGAATGTGTTTATGATTAATTTTAAAATTATGTGATGCTTTACTTTTCAAATCTCTAATAGGAAATACGGGGAGGGGACTTGCTCTAGCATTTCTATTTCTGCATTTCTGGTAGGTACTATAGATAAAAACAACTTATTGTAACAATGGAGGCTAATCTTAACCTGAAGTCTCTTACAGTACAATAAATAATAATGAATAGCATTATAATATATATAATACATAATATCTGACTCTATCAGGACTATTTAGGCCATTAGGTATCTAACATAACACGACTCACATTCAAATTATACTTTTAAATTCAATACCTGTTCTAGTAGGAAATCGATTCTATAGTTCTTACTTCTAAAAGGTCAAAATAATTCAGGGTTCTCAGTACCTAGGTACTTTAAATTTTTTACTTTAAAATAAGTGTTGCTATTTTTTAACAATATCGACCTACATTAATATAACCTATAACTTTTAATAATAAATACGCCCTATCTATATACGCATATAATATAATACATGTACAACAATACGTCAAAACAATCAAATATGCCCACTTTCACTCAGCACTTCGATATCAATTCAGTTAAGTACCTAATGATAATAACGAGGTTGGTAATTTGACTGTTTATTGAATCTAATACTGATGATGATATTTCCCACACTACAGTGATAAGTCTTTGTAATTGCAACAGTGATACATTTTTTTTTACAGTTTTTGAAGTAATAATATCAAAATAAATAATATGAACTATTTTATTTAGAATTTTCTAGGTGAAATGTTGAGCATTTGCTCTGACTAACTTAAAACTTTTACCATCAGATAAAGTAGTAGTAGCCTTGTGAAAAATCTTAACAATAACCTAAAATTGCCTTCATTTATTAATGGTTTATCTATATTCAGTGGCCCAGAAATGTGGTGACCTCTTAGAACGAAACTTTGCCTACCACAAAATATTATAAAATTAATCACAAAGATTATTATTAAAAATAAAAAATTGAATCTATTTATAATGAACTATAATACTAATTACTATTATAATAACTATTTATAATGATACAAATGTATACATTTTGAAGGTAAAAAAAATGTTGACCACTGCCATTTATAACCTATACATATAGAGGGGTGTGTGGTTGATATTTTGAACCATCCCTCTCTCTTGAAGTTAGATTAGATCAAAACCACCACTGGTACTAACAAATATCATCATCGAAAAAATTAAAAAAATTGTTTTATCAATATTTACTGTTTATTTGTTTTAGTTTTAATTTTTATTTGCCAAATATTCATTGTCAGTGTATACCAATCATCCGAAAACAATTAACATGTCTTATAAGCGTAACTATTTTTAACCACCCATTTAAAAATCACATAAAGCTGTTGAGTGTTTATCTAAATAAGAAGCAAAATTGATCCAAGTACTACACTGTCCCGAGGTTTGCTATAATTGGTTTTATATTTATTACCTATATTTCTATATTACAGTATTCTTAAAAATGATCTTTTGAGTTATTCCATTGCTTGAAATCTATTTTAAACTATTTTTATGGTTACAAAATGAGACGTAAAATAACTCTTAATTATTTATGGTCCGCAGTATCAAGAGCTTTTATCAAAATCTAAAAACTGTAATTTATTGTTATTTTACAATATCATCGAGCGCATAGTAAAAACATTTAGATAGATTGTCTATTTCATCATCAACATAATTGAAACATCGTTGTTAGACTACATCAAACTCAAATTTATTTTTTGAGAGAAGCTTAAATGTAATAAGATTATTAACATCTAAATTGTAATCATTTCTCCAGGATCTTGATGAAATTGCAAACCATTGATGTCAATGTACCTATATGATAGTATATTTATGCTTTGATACTTAAATTGTTTTGTACTATTTTTAAGACGTGGCTTAATGCTATTTCAAACTGTAAAGAAAATATTTCTTTTTTTAAACTTACTTAAAGGATACTTGAATGATGTTGTATTTTTATAAGTTTTGCTGATAAATTATCAAAACCCAAAGCTTTCTTTTCCTTTTAAGTATTTATTAGTTCAATCACATAATTTCTATCAACAGACTCAAACAAATAATTATCAAAGTTTTTATTATAATGGAAAATAATGACTTCCATATCAACAAATTGTGTATAATGTTTTGACAGATTTTTAATGAAAATACGAATTGTTTAAAATATTTTTTTCATAAGAAAAATATATAAATATAATATATAAACATATTTTATTAGAACAAGGTTTATCAATATAGGCTCCTACTTATTTTTATAATCTATTTTCATAACATTATATATGAATACAATTTGAGTTTTTTATTTGTTTTTCGACTTATCTAAGCTGCAAATTGCAATTTATATGATTTACAGTATTACTTTTTGTTTAATATATATTATAGGTAGTAGTAATTTATTTTATTATTGGGCTGTGATCCGTGAAACTACACTTTATGATAAACATGACAATAAGTATTCAAATACTATGATTATTATTATATGATTTATCATTTTTTTTTTTTTTTTTTTTTTTATAATACACTTTAGTCACAATAACTCGAAGTCGAAGGAAGATAAATAATGTATTTAAGATATTATATGTTATTAGAAGTAACTAAATTGAAGTTATAATCTAACCAAGCAAGATATAACAAAAAATTTAGATTTTCAAGTAATCAAGTTTTATATTATTGCGAGTCTACTATGTAATTAGATGATAAGCTTTAATAATAATACACGATCTTTCCGAATCTATATTTGAAAAATTCAACAGAAAAAATATGTTTGCTTTTTTGGAATCTATTGGCAATTGATACAACCACTGAATTATGTATTTTTTTCGTACGTATTATTTTTATTTTTATTCAAATGATAATGTCTCTTGGCCATATTAATTTGTGTCTTGTTGAGATCAAAATTAAACGATTATTTCCATAAAGATAAAAATATATATTGTATAGCCGTATAGGCGCATTGACACTCTAATTCACGTATAGTATAGAATATAGATAATATATATAATACGTTATGGGCACCTACTACTTGCAGCTGACATTCAAGTGGAAAATGTTTATACATTATATTAGCTGTTGCGGAATTGGCAGGTACGTGAAAAAAAATAATAAATGTTACATCATTAATCATGTGTGTATACTATTACGATTCAAATGGACAATAGTAATTATTATTATATTATCTCTAATATTTACCTAAAGCTCTTCATTGTGTTAGTGGCTGTGTAAAATATTGTAATAATGTAGATACTCTATTATGAATATTAAGCAGATAACAAATCTCGATGAGGTACTTGATGCAAAAATAATCATAATTTAAATAAAATAATCCACAAAATACGTTCAGGCGATGTGTATTGTAGGTTTGTTAAATATTATGTTATTTCCATATAGTATTGTTTATCTATATATATTTTAGAAGAAACATAGAAAACTGATGTATTTCATCTATATTTTCTCGTGTTTTCCACCCTGTATCAAAGATTAAAATGAATAATCTGCTTTGTTTTCAATGTGTAAGATTTACGTATTTCTATCGAGTGGCCTAACTGATAACCAATCAAATTTTTATACAGGTATATAATTATTTAACGACTACGAATTTATACTTATAACTTGGCTACATTCTGAATGTTAAGTTGATTCATACCCAACTTACCAGCGTGCCAAAACTAGTTAGTTTTAATATAAACTAAAATCTATTATTTAAAAAGCTATATTAGTTGTAAAAAATATAAATTAATTACTATTCACTTTTTTTTTTTTTTTTTTTTGAAAAATGAAACACGTACTATTAAAATGTCATTTAAAACTTGTGGGTATAAATAAAACAACAAAATCATATATTTATAATTATAATACAATTTTTAAGATGTATATTTGATATACAGTATAAGATGATATTATTATTCTCATCTTATTTTAAATTTTGTGGTACATTTAGATATTTTGTTCCATCATGATATGCTTTCCTCAATTTCTGATTGGCTGTTCGTATTCATTTACATCTTCACTTCTGGCAGAATTTCGAGAATCTACATCAACAATACATTTAAGTGTCGAGGAGGAATCTTGGATAAGTATGTGGATTATTGGACATTTATCATAATAGTATTACTTTAATACCTAATGTCTTAAAGTTATTTATAAATTATAATATATTGTAATCTTTAAGCCATATAAAAACCATAGCGATAGGTATTTGAGTAGAATTAAATTAAAACATGTATTCAAATACTTTAATATAGAATTATTGTTTACAATAATTTTGGATCAATGTTGTAGGTATCCCACATGGAATAGGTATTATATTATCAAATATGCACTATTTAAAATTTAAAGTTATACTGTCTTATGTTACATGTGTATGTGGTATAATGGCATAAAATAAACAACTGGCTCTGAAAATTCTAATACTGTCAAGTCATGATAGCTCGAACCTTGATATCTTTAACTCGAAAAACTTGACAATTTGTTTTTTTTTATTTTGCATGAGGTTGGTTAGTTTGAAATTTAAAATTTTAGTTCTATATCTTGAAGTGATTTAACATCTTTTTTCAACTTCAAGTTATTATGTAACTATTTATATAATAATTAAGTTCCAAAATAACTCAAGACCATTATGAAAATGTATTAAAATAAAGTTGAAATACCTCCTATATCTCTATCCTAAATAATTAACTTTTGCACGACTCTTTGTCTCTAAGTTAAATGTAATTTATCAATCAAATGTTTAGATAACATGAGTTTATTGGTTTTAGGTACAATGACAAGTGTATCGCTTATTTTTTATGATAAATTTTTAGGGATGTAGAAATGCTTCAAACTTATGACTATTTTCTAGCAGATGATTTATATAGTTGGTACCTACTTCTTGAGAATAATGGAAAAACAAAAACCCTTTAAGAGCCTAATTTTTAAGCCAATGATCAAATAATTTCTAGAAGGCATTTGAAATACTTTGAAATCTATTTTAAAAAGTATTAAAAAAAAATAATAAAGAATCACATATAAACACATATATTATCCCTTAAAAATATAACTGATCTATCTTTAGGCTCTCAACTGGGTATCTCACAATGTACTACTATCTAATTTATTATTAATAAATAATAATTCCCATTTATTAAATGTGATACTTATACAAAATATATTATTACATCAGTAGTTATTAAGAAAACTAAAAAAATACAAATCTTACTTCTGGATAAGATGTGTCGGTTTTATGTTTTCAATAACCTTTTTGAGCTATTTCTACATAATTTATTATTATGATTAAATTATCGTATAGAGAAAACATCTCGATCTTGTCATTTAAAATATGTTCTAAATAGAAAATATAGATACACTATATTAAGTCAACAATTTATAGTCTACACTCAGTTCAGATGGATAACTATTTCCATTCACAAATATTCTCAACTTTCTTATTTCAATTTGAATAGTTTAATATTGTTTTGAATTTAATAAAAAATATAATACTATGATTTATGCTTTTACTAACTATAATGAACTATATATTTACAATTTATTTCAGCAAGTATTACAGTACTTATATGTCCGATCGGCTTACTCATGATTGGAATACTAACTGACAAATTCGGTAGAAGAAAAACTATTCAAATTTTCTACGTACCTATGGCTTTAAGTTGGCTAATAATTACATTTGCTAACTCTTATACCGCACTTCTAATTGGAAAAATTATCCTAGGCATCCCATTTGGTGAGTTTTAAAATGTTTTATTTCTAAATTTTATAATAACCATAACAAAATAAAATTCAAAAATGTATGACTAAAATATTTCCATTGATATAAAACATAATGTGTCTTGTACAGATTTTATCACTAATGCTTCAATATTGCTTTAATTATTTAATCTATTGTGACAATAAACTTAATATTTTTATGATGTTACAAGTACAATATTACAATATTAATATATATATAATATATAATATTGATTACCTTGGATTGGGTTTTCGTTAATATGTGTGTTTAAGATATTTTATATAAGTCAAAATAACATATTTTGTTACAATAAGTTATCCCTAAATATTTTACTGAGCCATTATCACAGTTCCATTTTCGTTAAATTACAGTAAGGGAGAATGTGCATAATTTATCAAGATGAATATCACTATAGAAGAAAAAGTAAATATTTACATTTGTTTCACATTTTATGGGTCTTATAATATAGGGATAGTTGATAAATTCCGTGGATCTTTTTATTGACATTTCTATATATTCTTTAAGTAAATAATATTGTAATTTTATAGAAAAATAAATCTGAAAAGTTTTGACTTATAGTAATTAAATAAAACGCTCAATAATTTCTATTCGATATTCTAACGAAATAACAAAAGTGTTAATATACAGGGTAATTCATTAAGTATGCTCACTTCTCATTTTTTTCTTCAATAATGCAGTTATTAAAAATCCAATTTTAAATATACTCAAAACCATATTTTCAAATTCATCATATTTTTTGAACTACTTAAAGAGTATCCTATGGTGGTACAAATTTTTATTTTACAAATGATAACACCCTCACTATTTTCTACACTGAATTATTTATCACAACATTTTTCTAAAAAAATTGAAATACCTGATTCCAAATTCAAATAAGTAGTTTTTGAGTAATTTTATTTTGCATATTAAATACGAATAGTATGATATTGTTGTACATGATGGGTTTGGGGTTGATTTGAACATTTTATTGATAAGGTATTTGTAAAAAATGATCCCAGCATAATTTTAATTAGGAATTTAATTTTTTTATACTATTTTTAAGGTCTGTTATCCTTAGTATCAATATTTTGACAACTAAGAGACTAAATGTTAACATTTTTAATTTGAAGTTTATCAAAAATATGCATTAAGAACGTATCTCATGTAAAAGAGCTTATATATTTGTGAATAATACTATATAAGTCTAGACTTGTCAATTTTTAATTTACCAAACCAAATAATGATAAAATTTTGTAGATATAGTAATAAGTGTGTGAAAAAACTTTTTATTATATATGTATAATTATAATATTTTATTAAATAGACTGACTTAGCAGTAATAATAAAATAAATTAAAAGTCAATACATAATATTATAGTTTTGACGATACGAAAAATGCCATAGAAAAATTAAAAAAAAAAAAAAAACTATAAATATTTTGATAAATAGACTGACAGCTGTAATAAAAATTAATAATAACTAGCTGACCCGGCAAACGTTGTTTTGCCTAAATTTTTTTTTAAAATTAAGTTGACCCGGTGAACTTAACGCCTTCAAATAAAGTCTAGATTGATAATAAAATTCAAGTATTCCATTGTAATGAATTGTTACAGAAATCAATATATTGCATTTCGATAAACAATGTTTTTCGTTTTGTTTTCTGGTGCAAAAAAAACAACGATGACGGTTTTCCAACACGCGAACTGGCAACGTACAGCTGCCCGTGCGAAAAACATGGAAATTCCAAATTGATCCCACAGACTTCCAACGATTGGCCTTGCGATTTATTGATTGTCATCGCAATAGCCAATCTAACGGGAAACTGAATCCGCTTAAACTGAAATGGAAGATCTGTTGGAATGATCAGAATTCGTGGGATAAAGACTTCCTCCCCTTTGAAGTTGCTCTTGATGATCGTTGATTGTATTACACTGTTCATCAGTTTCTTGACGGACAATCGTGTACCATTACACAATTTAGGAGGATTTAGATTCCGCAACATAATTATGATCGATCCCACTTTTACCTGTAAATTATGTGGTGGAGTTCCTGGCACATTAAGCGAGTTCAAAAATTCTGTCGGATAGTTGACCACTTCGTTTTCGTCGGTCGTGCTGTCAACGGATTTGTATTCCAGCAATTTTACTCTGAATTGTAAAATTCAAGCTATCGACGTCCTTATTCCTCGCTGCTAGTATTGCCCGTTCACTCATCCAATCAAGATTGTTATAATTGACCTCAATGCTTGGGAACACTTTTGTAATGAGTTCTTCCTTCGACGATGTGAACTCACAAAAATTTGCCGGAAACGATATTAATCCAGTCAAAACATCAATCGGAATGTGTCCATTACCAAGCGCCAGCCGTTGTCTTAATAGATGATTGTAAACATCTTGTCGAATCATCAATCGATATGCATAAAAATTCATTGAGCTGACATTTTTATTCGTTTCTTCTCCTGAAATATGAATTCAAACTTAGTTATAGTATGAAAAAGAAATGATGACCTGTAAACAAACCTGTCATTTGGTTGACCATCTTTATATTTAAGTGATAGCCATTCTGTCCTCGACAGAACATCAACGGGTATTGAAGTGCATCATATGGCCGATGAGTCTCGTACACGCGCTGCAATTGTCCACCATCGCGACGCTTAAGAACAATATCGCGTGATGCCACATTTTTGCCAACAATCACCACTGCGACTTCATTGATATTGGGAGCATTGAATTGTCTTTCATGGCTTCCAGAGGGTCTTTTGTCTGCTCTGATAATGATTTTGTGGTCGTCAGAATGCATTGTGTCCAATGCGGTTTTGAACATTCTGACCAATTGATTATGCTCATGCAGAAGAATTTGCAATTGTCCGATTATTTCACGTTTATTCGCAGGAAAAATTGCACACCGCTGTTCTAGTTCGTTTTCCGAATTACCAACGAAATATATCTGAAGGAACTTATGATCTTCGTTTGGTTGTGGTAACAAAGCGCTTGCTTGATGGTGAATTTGTCCTTGAATCTGAATATTTAAATGGTCATTTGTAAAAAAAAATGTGTTATTATTACAAACGCCTTTACCTTATAACTCGGGTTGTAGCTTGGTTGTTCAATAACTTCTGATCCAAATGACGTCATTTGAAAACTTCCGTTATATTTTTGTGTATTCGCCAGCAAATGTTTTGATTGGATTATATTTCCATAGAGAAACGAATACAATGGCTCTGGTGGTTGAGCTAAAACTGGTAATTTAACCTTGCCACCAGCGCAGCATAACCGGGGGTTTCCAATTGAAACTTCAATGCCTTGCAATGCTGGCATACGATATATAATGAGCCGATAGCAACACACAAAAGATCTTTGTAAGCGACTGCGGAATCGTATTCGAAAGCAGCGCGATTCAAGGCTACATCTGAACTTCTTCTTCTTATATTAACATGTTGTCGAATTTGAGGCGGCGTTTGTGCAGCGCGGGCCTGTGTATTATGAGCACGTCTAAATTCATTAATGTGTCTTGCATTACGTGTACGCCGTCCAATGTTTGTTAGGAGGCATGATTCAAGCATAAAAATTCTCTCCAAAAAACAATAGTCGTTTTTGATTGAAAAAATTCATAAATAACATAAAACGATAATGTTTCAAAATAAAATGAATAATGTGCCAACTATTATTATTATTATTATTATTTTACTCTAAAGTTCTAAGTGTCTATAATAAAAAATGTATATCAACCAGAATATAAAAATATATTTTTTTTTCGATTTTTATCGATATTAATCGATTTCAAGCCCTGCTATTATCGATATTTGTATTATTATTTATGTTATATTTATATTTTTATTTTTATCTGCTAGAGGGCACCACCGGTGTAACTCAGTTTTTGTCTCTAAATCTCTAACTCACAGGATTTAGGTCCATAATTTATGTTATAAACCCGCTCCACAACATTCTCTATCATTTAAAAAAAATTTGAGCCAGATCGGCCCAGCCGTTCTCAACTGATGCAATTTCGAATTTTTTGTATCCAATTTTATATATATATAGAAAAAATAATAAATATAGTCAATACATAAATTTTGAATAAGTTTACTATTTTCGAACTGGATTTCATTACATTTATTAATTTTTAAATAAGCTGAACATATGTTTTTTTGTACATATCCATTGTTTAACGTCATTAGCTAAATTTTTTTGAAATCTAAATTAAAAACCATCACAAATTAAGATTGTTTTGCCTTTTTAACTAATAACACTAAACACGTTCATTTTTATAATACTGTATGTAATTGTTATTTACAAAACTGACCGTGTTGAACGATGATTATGGACTTATCTACTAATAGTCAGTAGTCGACAAGAACATTGCATTTGACAAATTTATCTTCCTGGGACATATTATTTTATATAATACTAAGCTTACTATTTTTGAACATTAAGGAAATCAATGTAATCGATAATATAATCTGCAAAACTATCGATAGGTAATCTAAGTATACTATATGGGAGGCAATTCGAGTGGACTATTTGGGTATAGGTACTCGTATTTCTTCCGAAAACACCAGGAGGAAATTCGAGTGAAAAAAGGTTACCTACCCAAATTTGGGAGGCAATTTGGATGCCGCCACCCGTGGTGACAACCCAGGTTTTTAGAAACGAATCCTCCACCTAAATACACGTGTTCCAAACAAACCATCTCCCAAAGTAAAAATAGACTTATGTAGATGCTGGTTTAAAAAAAAAAATGTATTTTTAAATCTCGTTGTAAATTTAACCAAAATCTGTAATAATATAGGTTCTTTTAGTAGGTATAATTTTATGAGGCTTGGCCAATAAAAATCTATTGGAAAACACTAAATATACATAACGCATATCAATGCTTATCAATTATCATAGTAGTAATAAATATTACTATCACAAACATAGCACAAATAATTAATACTCAAATACTTTAAATATTTGACCAATAATTGTAATAAATTAATAACTTGTTTTACAATAAATTATCAATCATAAAAATCGTAAAAAAAAATCCATAATAAACTAAGAATAATACTAACTTAAGATCAATCAAACTAATTTTATAATTAATAATAAAATAAAAGGAATACTAAATTTAAATTAAGTAATGATAAATAGGATAATTATATCAATGTATCGATATTATTATTTTTATTGTTACCATTTTTATCAAAATCAGCTACGAACTGAAAAACGGGTGTAAAATATATAGTTGCCTAATTAATTGTTGTAATGGAGTCTCTTTATCTCATTACAAGTTAATTCTTGAGTGTATATAGTAGGATACAATATCTAATATATAAAATAATATATACAATCAACTTGTAAATGTAAATATTCAATTTTATTAATTCCTTCAAAATAAATAAATGATTACGATATCTCCAGCTAATTCAAACAATTTCGCTCAACAGGGGTGAGTACATGCATGTTTCTGTACATTTCCGAAGTAACACCGGCCAACTTGCGGCCGCTGTACGTAACGCTAGTTACCATGACCGTGGGCCTGGGCATGATGGCGGAATGCATATTGATAATGTTCTTCCGCTGTCAAGTCATATCTAGTATCATGCTCGCGTTGTGCGTGGTAAATTTTTTTACGTTATTCATGGTGCCAGAACCACCAATGTGGCTCAGGGCCAAGGGCCGGGCAGCCGAGGCAGATGAAGTGGACAGTTGGCTAGACTTGGGCCACATAATGCACAAGTCGTCCACCGTGGTGGAATCATCAGCTGTTGTAGCCGAACGGCCCAACTCGGTCATGGCACTGGATGCCAACGCGCAGGCAACGGCTGCCTCGTTGCCGTACTGGTCACTATTCCTACGGCGTAAAGTATGGATGCCAACGTTGATCACGCTGACATTCTTCATCTGCCAGCAAGGCAGTGGCGTATATGTGCTGCTGTTTTACTCAATGGATGTGCTCCGAGACTGCAGGGTGCCGTGGGACGGCAACACTGTTTCTCTGTTCTTGTCCGTGGCTCGGGTGATGGGTGGCCTGGGTTTTGCAGCGATGCACCGCGTTCCTCGCCGGACGCTCGTCATGGTTTCCGGCGGATGTATGGCCGTATCGTTGATCGTAGTAGTCACATACATGAGAACGTTCGCTGGTGTCCAAGACCCGCCGTTCGCAATGACGCTCATCATAGCATTCGTAATGTTTATGTTCTTTGCTCTGCTGGCCATTCTGCCCATGCCTTGGATATTATGTGGTGAAGTTTTCCCGATGGCGGTAAAAGGTAATAATAATCACCAATAACTCGCGCATGTAATTGATATTAGTTTTTTAAGATTTATAATATATAAAATAAGGTAAGTGAAAGAATAATAAAATGACTATAATAAAAAAAGGTAAAGCTACCATTTGGATTCTATTCACTATATAGCACTGAAATCATCTGAAATAGTTCTTTTAGCCTCAATATTTAAAATATAATACAAGTTACTTAACAGGGTATTTCTTTTAGTGGTGGGCATATTCGGATTTGATAAATCCAGATTTCGCGGGTCAGAAATATCTGGATTATTCAAATCAATTTTGATGTTCAATGACTCATTTTCATATAGCTACTAATAATATTTTTATTCTATAACATAATTTTCAAATATAGGTATACCAAATTTCGAACGCGTTTTAAGCACCTGTGATATCATAAAACTTAAGTATTAATTTATTGTTAAATTTTCATTATAATAAAGTCAAATAATTTATTTAACCATACATTGAAAATAATTGTGAATCTAAAGTCACATAAAAAACAAATCCATAAATCAGCGGCGTAGCCAGGATTTTTTTCGGGGGGGCTGATCAATTTTTTACACAGCGGTGCATTAAATACCTACTAGCACGGCCGAAGCTATAGAAAACTAACAACATAAATATGACAATTTAAAATTAGTAAAATACAATTTAAGACTTTTTGATTGAATATTTGTAGACCATTACAATAATTTTTAAATTTTATTAACATTTCGGGGGGCTGCAGCCCCCTCAGCCCTCCCCCTGGCTACGCCACTGCGGCATAAATCCAGATAATTCGGGAAATTCGGATAAGAGTTCGATTCAAATCCGAATTTTGATATCCGGATATTTGGATAATTCAGACATTCAGATTTCATTCCCATCCCTAATTTTTTTTTATCCCAAGTATTTATCTTGGGAAGTGGATGAAATCTATCAATGGTTCATTTTGTAATTCAAATCATGTCATATTCACTAAAAGCGTTAGTTAATTAGATTCTTCTTATGTTGAACAGCTAGATTCTAGAGATAAGCTGTGTCCCACCAATTGGGATAGACTGGGCCATGTAGTCAATAAAATATAAAAACTGACGGTTGGTCTGTTACTTGTATATCTTACATCGTGGTTGCATCTGATTTTATCACTATAATTAATTACATTATTTTGATTAGTAACAAGCGTAGGTATTCGCGTTCTGATATTAATTTTTAAATTTTTCAACTCACTGATTTTTAAGAATTGGTGAATACTTTTGATTATAAATAAAAAATTATAATGAATTATATTAATTTTATTTAAACTAGTATGTGATATGAACAGAACCTTCAAAACTTTCAAACAATGTTAATTTTAATATGATCAGCTATATAATACTTACATCCAGTGGTTGAATTGGTGGGACGCGGAGAGACTGAGTATATACCTCTATTAATTTTTAAGATGATATTCAAGCGTACCACTACTTCATTTTTAAAACGGGAACGCATGGGATAGGTAGTTATTTATAAGCTTAAATATTACAAAATGTACTTATAATATTTACAAATTGTATTTTTAATTTTTTAATTATAATTGTATTGATGTTTGATATCTAAAATATAATCATTGATAAGTAACCATCGGATTTATACCATAAATAGTAATTTATAGTTCTATTACGTTATACGTAATATATTACATCATAGTACTTTTTGTCACGTTGTTTCGATAAATAGTTTTTTATATTCACTGTATGTAATAAAATGTTATTCAAACCATTTTTAGTAGATTAGCCAAATAGATATTATAATATATTTTAACATATAAACATAAAACTTGAGTCAAACTATTGGCCAAATAATATCTTTACAGGGATTGGCCATTTTATTCTATCATAAAGTAGATAATTTTCAGGATTTTTTTTACATACTAAACAATAAACATTTACATATAAAAATAAAACGAATTTCAAAAAATCTTATGTAATTTAAGAGGGATACTAGTTATTTTAATATGCTTTAAGTTTTTTTCTCTTACTAAAAAATTTTTTAAATAATTCCTCACTCTATTTAGGCCAATTTATCAATCAATATTTCTACCTGACCACATTGTTTATTAATTATAACGACACGACAATATATTTGTCATGTAATATTATATGTAACATACTTGAAGGCACTAACTCCCTAGAAAATGGTATTCAATCCACAATTATTCATTTAACTAAGTTAAATTTAATTTCCAAGTATAAAATCACGGGATTTTTCCTAAGCTTATTTCATGTGTTTTTGAGATTCAATAAATTACATATAGTTATTTTAATACCTACCTTACGATAACTAAATGTTTCTTACATAATTAAATCATGTACCTACGTATTGTTACAAAAAATAATATTATATAGTATTTGATCGTTTGTACATTATACAGTGAAACCTGTATATAACGGACAGTCGCGAGACCAAAATAATTGTCGTTATAGACAGGTATCCGTTGTAGACAGGTTTCAATGTTTTAAAAATTACAACTTGTACGTACATTAGTATTGTTTTTTATTTTATAATATGTATTAGGTGTAATCTGTATTAATATGTATTATATATTATACACATACAATATAAATTTAATTTTAATTATTATTTTTATATTACATGTAACACATATACATACAATGACATATTACATATAAATGTATTAATTATTTCTTAAAAAATGATTCTATTGATGTTTGTTTTTGTGCTTCGATTTGGTAATTTCCAACTTGTGATGGATAATAATGGATTATGTATATATGAATAATGTAATTGGTCGTAATCTGTGTTTTCACTTAATGTCCTAATTGCGTTTCTTATCAACGTAGTATGTATGTATTTTTGTCCGTTATGAAATTGTCGAGTAAAATATTAGTGTCCGTGTCCGTAATAGAAGGTGTCCGTTATATACAGGTGTCCGTTAATTCAGGTTTCACTGTACATACTATACAATATACATAACTACATAAACTACTATAGCCTAGATTAATTTGTCTTATTTATAAGAGTTCGTAATAATTTTTTTTTTTTTTTTATGTACATAATGTTCATATTTTTTTCAGGTGTTATGAATGGAGTTGTTCAGACATGTGGATATGTTATGTGGTTTATGATTTGCAAAATATATCCATCGTTGATCTCAAATTTTGGAGTGGAAATCGTTTGGTCAATATTCGCTTTCTTCTGTATATTAAACGTGTTATTTGCTATATTTATTATGCCTGAAACTAAAGGGAGAACTATAGATGAAGTCTTGTTGTATTTTGAACCTCAGAAGAAAATAAAAAAATTAATAATTCCATAATACTACTATTTAGTACCTACGTTAATTTATGTACTTGCGAAAATCAAACATGTTTATTATATTTTTTTGTGGTTGAATTTGCGCATCGATTCATATAGATATTATTTTATTTATATTGATTTATTAGGAGTTCTACTAATATATTATAAATTATGTTGATGAAATGTTTTTAAATGTTTAATAATTGTAAATCAACATTAACTGTGACCTTCGGTGATATAAATCTTAATAGTAAACCAATTTTAGTTGCATCTGAAAATGTACATACACATATTATGTAAGATTATTACTTATTTATTGGTAGCTAAATTTTTTATAACATAAGCTTATTTACACGGTGAGAAAATCATATATATTTTTACTTTTATCAGTAGTTATTACGATTATTCATGATTTTTTACTTTGTTAATTTAACGAAAATTATATAATATTCAGCATAAGGTATTATATCACTTCTTTGTTATTTATAATCTCAATCAATTAATATACTTTCAAAGACTATTTTTAGACCTTTAATTGTCTTATTAATTATCTGTTCAATTGAAGAGCTTTAATGGATACCAGTTTCTATTAAGACTGTAACAATTATATCGTGATAAAAGCCCTATCATTATTTATTGAAATATAATTTACCAGCAATAAGATCCCGTACAACAACTATAAATAAGTCACAACATTTATTAAATTCACTTTTGCTTTTGAAAAGGATTTCACGGAAGAAACATATTTATGTTAGTATACCAACTATACAAATCTGATTATTACCTTTCAAGCTATGATACATTATGTAAATTATTTTCCTTTGAAATAAATTGAATAACTAATTTTCAAATGGCTACCCTGAAAAATTTAAAAACATTAAATTTTTTTCGCAGGGAGTCCTTTAATTATCACGGTTTTTAAACCTTGATTAGGATTTTTTTAAATTTTCAAAATTTTCATTAAACGTAGAATATCAACTATGGTAGTAAATAGTATAAAACAATAAATACACGCATAAAAAAAAAAAGTGTTATGATCAACAAAAAAACTATCTAACTAACTAACTATTTACTGTATAATACATTATATTTGAACTGATTTAAAAAATTATGTATAAACGTTCATAAATAAAAAAGAGGAACACATAACAACTTTAATGGCCTGAATTTATGAAATATTAATAATTAATATAGAATATAAAATTATTATACATACATATTATATTATGCCAATAATGTACTTCGTATTAAATCATAGTTTAAGTAATGTTTTGATTTATTTCTTTGTAAAGAGTTACTATATATATATATATATATATATATATACTTAATTTATAAAAATTAAGTATATATATATATAAACACATAAAAATTTTTTATGTGATTAAAATTATTAGTTTTATAAATAATTTTTTATGAAATATTGCTATTTATAAATTCTTAAACATTATTTTATTATATATTAATAAATTAATATATTGTGTTATAAACTACACTTAATGTTTATCAAATATATTATAATTTCATGATTTGTAATTTAATATATAAATATTTTACAAACAATACATTTTTCGTAAGTCATAACTAAGCTATACGAACTAATCAATAGTTAACCATTAAGAAATAAATTGTATAAAAAATACTGGGTTTTAGTAGATATTTCTTAATTAAAATATTTCTGTTATAGATTTGTTCGTAATAGTTCAATACTTTATACACCTATCAGTGCTAACGTATTTGTTTTGGTTATTTTGTGTTGACCGACAATTTTCGTTCATCCAAGGGATGATCAGGTGTAAAATATTGTTTGGTAATTGGTAAATGTTTTTGGCAAAATAAATCTCAAACTAATGATCGAACAATGGACATACTTTATTTGACCACCCAGTTTTTAGATTTCACACAGTTTATGGATATTCAGTCTATTATAACATTATACATAGAAACAAACCACCCCAAACCCCAACCCCTTAAAAAAACTCAAATACATAATACAAGTCCTAATATTTCAAATACATTACTAAAGTTAAAGCAGTTAAAGTATTTTTCGATGTTATTTGATGTATCTCAAAATATTTCCTAATTGGAACAAATGTTGATTTGAGTACCTACGTTATATTGACATCTCACAAATTGTATTCAGGAAGACTTTATTTAATTTGCGGTTGCAGAAAATTTGACTGATAAAAGTTCATCAAAAACTATAGGTTATGCAACAGATTGAAAACTTAGTCGAAAAAAATAATATATTTTCGGATAAGCATGAAAGGTGTTTATAAATATTGCATAGGTGAGGTACCATATACATTTTATGTTCCTTTAATGTGTCTATAAGAAATTTTATTTGAAAGGTTGCTTTATTCGCTACATTTATAACATAATATGTGATTATGATTGAAATTTGATAAATTGTACATGCTATCAGAAACAAAATAATATCCCACTAGAGATAATGAAATAAAACTTAAAAACAATAAGGGTACAATCAAACAGTAAATAATAGCAATAATATTTTAGTATTATTTCGCTTATAGAAAGTAAAAGTTCCCTAAATATACATAAACCATATTTAGAAATATTGCCTATACATAACGCCGTCAAATTAAACTGAAGCTTCACCGGGGTTCTTATTTTTTTTTTTCAAACAGCATCAACTGCATAGTTAATAGCTTAAAATATTATTTTAAGATAAAATTATCATTTACATAGAATAGTGTTTACAACGGAACTAGAAATATATTGAATTGTATGAACAGGGTGATTATTTTATCAAATAACAATCATTATTTCAAAAAACTATTGACTTTTTTCAAATTGTTTTTTTCAAAATTTTAGATCCATCATGTTCTAGGACTATATATTTTTTTTAAATATTTTTACCCTTATATTTATCAGGTAAACCATTATCAACTTTTGATTTTCAAATGACAACCAAAATTGACAATTATCAATATACATACAATTTTATAAACTAAAAGGCTATTTTTTCAATGAATTTTCACGTTTAAATTTTCATTTTTCGTTAATCCGTTTACAAGATATAGCCTCCCAAAGTTTGGTGGTGTTTATGTGTTATAGGTGTATGTTAGGTGGTATTTACACACAAACACCATAATATGAGTGTTATTTGATAAAATAATCCTCCTGTATAATGTATATATCAACCTTTTTTTGAAAAAAAAAAATATTTTTTGAGTCAGCTCAGTACTCTATGGTTATGTAGAAATTGTTGGAATTTCACATTCAAATCGACAAATGTCAATTTTGGTATTGTCTATAATATCAATAGTTGTTTGTTTTGTACTCCTTTAAGGAGGCCTAAGTATTCAGCTATATGAATTACTAAGCAGTAGGAATGATTGAGTAATATTTGATGTGTAACTGCAAGTCTTATGCTAATTGACGTTTTGGATACATCTGTATAAATTTGCGAACTCATATGGTAACCAGTATGAATTGGTTAATTACATTAATTTCGATAAACTATTTCAGGTTTTCATTTTTAGATGTTCTCATAGACTAGTGTCAATTTCGTAGTCATGCATACTCCATGGATAAATTTGGCGAGGTTCATGTTGGAGTATTATCACAAGAGATACATTTCTGTCTAACTTTCTTTCAGAAGCCATAGTCTTAATTAGTTACTTGTTAAACTCACATATAGACGAAAAATGATTCTTATGTATGTAGCGAAAAGTGGAATTATCTTAAGTTGACAAAATACTGGCTATATACTTGAGAGATAACATTATTCCACGGTACTGATTGTATAGGTGGTTCCTCAGTATCGGTTAAATAGTTGTTAATAGGCCTATTTTTAAAGCCTTCAATCAAGGCCGTATATGAGGGGGGTTTTAGGGGCTGAACCCCCGCCCCACCCGAAATATTGTACAACTAATAAATTTCATTTATATAAGTAACTTAATTATAATAATTTACCATGTGGCCATGTGGATACCTAATAATATAATAACTATGTTTGGTGACGATTTCTATAATATAGGTAGGTAATATAATATTATTATATTATACATAGATAAGTCATATAAGATTAAAGACGTTTTGTCGACAGACAAAACGTCTATAAATACTTAATATATTAAGATTTTTTTAAGGGGCCGTGTATATTTTGTAAATGCAACTAACAAAAACTCAAGGTGATAATATCATATAGATACATTTTCTCGTAGCAATGAAGTAACACAAGGCGTGAACTAAGTTGAAAATACCGTTCGTGTTGATCAAAATCCTTATTACTTATTTTATAATATTTATCATACTTTGGTAATAATAATATTTAACAAATGTATCTTACCTCAACACCACAGACAAATATCAAAAATATTAATTACCTTATTTATAGATTCAACAATTTAAAAACATAACATGGAAAATTATTATTTTCTTTTTTGACTGGAGTTTTGTTTTTATCATGATTTTCATCTTTTACAATATAAGAAAAACCTCTTAGAAACGAATAATGTTTGATCAATGGCTTTTGGATTTATTATCTTATCATGTCAATTTTTACCGATTTATAATTGTGTTGTTGATCGTAAATCAAAATCACTTACATTTTATATATTTGTTTTATTTAAATTATATAGCTTTAAAAGAATGCTATATAGATATTTGGTTTCACCGTCTTAAACGTGAGTAATATAACAAGTTAATTGTACAGTAGATCACTTAAAGTGAGTTATGAATACCTAATTTAAGATGTACAAAAAATTAACAATTTTAAAATAGGTACTCACATGGGCACAACTAGGGGGGGGGGGGCTTGGGAGTGCTTAGCACTCCCAAAATCAAAATTAGCACTCCCAAATTTTCTGTACCGATTTTTTACATTATCGGTGACAGTAACACTTCTGATTTTAAAACAAGGGGGGGGTTCTCATATTGTGCTTTAGATTTTAGCACTCCCATAAATTTTACCCTAGTTGCCCATGGGTACTCATAACTTGCTTTTTAAATAAATTCACTCTGATTTTAAAACCAATTAGCTAAACGCGATCTGTTGAGCGTAAACTTTGGTAAGTAAAGCATGTGTTAAACAACACATGACAACAAATATGTAGCATCCTCTTAATAGTATCTAGTATCAAAATAGATTTTTCTTTGCCACATCGGCGTTGTATATCTATACTGCTAATTCTGACCACTTCTTTTTTATTTCAAATAATTAATTAAATTGTTTGTTTAAGAGTATATTCTCATTCATAACATTGTTTTTTTGTATAGTTCAAATCAAATAAGTTCTAAATTATTGATTACATGCCCCTTTGAACGTTTTAAGTAAAATAGTATGTTTATGTACTAGTTTTACATTATGATTTATTACTATTATTTATAAGAAATAAGACTGATAACAAATTCATTGATAAGGTAGGTACACTAAATTATTTTATTTCGTATTTCTTAACAAAATGATTGACTTATACTTTAATCCTGTATGATAAAAAAGGCATGTATACTTCATATTGTTTCAAATTTAAAAATATTAGTTAAATTGAAGAAAATTATATCGATTTTTCTTTAAAATATAAACTGTTCAAAATCATATTAATTTGAACCTATATATTTCATAGGCATATAGTCAAATCAGGCATTTTATTAAATGCCTAGGCATATAGTCAAATAATTTAATGTTTATGCAATTTCACTATCCGCCTAGACATTTAGTTAAATGCCTATTTCATGCCAGGCAAATAATAAAAAAAACATTTTGTATTATTTAAAAAATTTAAATATATTTTCTATCAGTTATTTATTTAAACGTAATAGACGTACTAAACTAAATTATTGTATAATTCAATCGCCATATTTTTGTCGTTATAATCGATAAGATTATAATTTGTCCCACGGTACTCAATATAGATAAGGTTGTCATACAACCTAGTACCTACGTTAATTTTCCAAGGTAAAAACCAATGGAAATTTATTTTTATTTATTAAGAATATATAGTAGGTACTCACTACTCGTACTAGTCGTACAGTCGTACTATAGACTATACTGACTATATAGGCTATACGCCTATACAACATACTCGTACTATAATAAATTTATGTCTATCACATATAATTATTTATTACCTGAATATATTTATGATTTCATTTTTAAAACAATACTAAATAATAATTAACACAAAATTAAACATATTATTTTATATACCTACGTGTTTTTCATATTAATAAATAATATACAGCTTTTTTATATATAAAATAGCAATAAATAACTGATAGAAAATATATTTAAATTTTTAAAATAATACAAAATGTTTTTTTTATTATTTGCCTGGCATGAAATAGACATTTAGTCAAATGGCTAGTCATTTAATTAAATAAAACCTAGTATATTTATACCCCCGGTAAAATTGTTCTACAGGGGGTAAAACGTTTCCAGAGGGGGTAAAAATATACTGGATTATTTTTACCCCCTATGTAAAATTGTTCTACAGGGGAGTAAAAATATACTGGGATAAATTAAACTTTATTTAAATTATACTAGGATATATTTACATCCCAGGTGAATTCAAATAGGATATTTTTACCCCCCCCCCCCTCCCTATAAAAATGTGTTCTTATTATTATATTGATTTGTTTATTCAAAATTAAACAGTATTTTCAACATATTCGTGACTGTCGCTAAATATTATGATAAGAATAAAAATACAACTATACAATTCAAAATAAAATGTACGGTATTATACTTAATTAACAAT
Organism: Diuraphis noxia; assembly: GCF_037042655.1. Taxonomy (NCBI): domain Eukaryota; kingdom Metazoa; phylum Arthropoda; class Insecta; order Hemiptera; family Aphididae; genus Diuraphis; species Diuraphis noxia. The sequence continues at coordinate 51,888,336 of NW_028301711.1, forward strand.
CAAGTTGGATAAAAAAACTTTGATTCTAAACTAAAGTTAATTGAATTTCTGGATATTGCATTAACTTTTTTATGATTTAGTATTTACAGTAAAAATATTATTCAATGTCCTTTAACTTACAAACGATTCAATGAACAATTAAAAAAATTACAAAAATTACTTTAAAACCTTTTCATTATGAGACAATGATAAAATGCAAAATATGTTAATAATTTATTTCTCTAAATCAATCTACTATTTGGTCAAAACTACTTCAATCGTTGACAAAAAAAATAATAAATATGTTGGTAGGTAAGGTACATATTATACCACCGGTAAAATTTTATGGGGGGTAATATTATCCTAGGATATTTTTACCCCCCCCCCCCCTGTCGATCAATTTTACTGGGGGTAAAATTAACCTAGGATAATATTACCCCCCATAAAATTTTACCGGTGGTATAAATATCCTAGTTTTATTTTACCCCCGGTAAAGTTATCCTAGGATAATTTTACCCCCCCCCCCTCCCATGGTAAAAATATTTGAGGGTATTAAAAACCTGTGACACCGGTTTTAAAACATTTCCTACAGTTATCAAGAGTTTGCAAGTCCATTCTCAGAGTTTGCAAGTAAGTTTTTCGGCCAGGGCGAGCTTTCAAAGTTTTGTGCTCAGCCTTTTAAAGTCAATAGTGCTATAATTATGCAAGTAATTAGCAAGAGTTTGCAAGTAAACAATAATGAAGTTATAAAGGATGGAACCGAGGAAGGGCTAATTTCATACATCCTTTACTTGTTGTTATTTACTAATTTGCATACTTTTACAGTTATACTTGACACTTAATAGCTTACTTTTAAAATAATTTAATGTAGTACATTAAATTATTTTAGAATTGTGGGTTGATTAAAATTAATTGAATTTTATTTTGGCAATGGAAAAAATTAGTTTTCTTTTATTCAACAATAATATACTACTTAATTTTAAAAGACCTACATGGTACTCACTCTTGCGAAAACACTGTCTAGTCCGTAAGACAAAATTATACGTAGATATTACCATTTTTTCCAAAGATATTACACTTGTGCAAGGATACTCAGAAAGTGCACGTGCACGTAAACTTTTTGTATTCAAGGTTAAATACTTAAATCATCTAAAAACACTTTAATAAATTATGGTTCTTTTATTAGTACTAAAACACTCACTGATTGACATACTTCACTTTATAAAAACTAAAACATTAAATTGTACAAAGGTACTCAACTACAAACGACAAACCCATTTTAGCAAAAATAGAAAAATAAATAAAAATAGCAGTGTTAAAAAATAAAAAATAAAAACAGAATACCAATGCATATAAAACTAGTGCTGAGAAAATAGAATCATAAAAAAAAAATATATCATTTTAAATCAAGTGTTTTAACATGTTTAAATTAAATTTTTATGTACATTGAAATGTGAGTAATAATATTTTTGACAGATTCTTTATTTTTAATTTTTTCAATCTTCGGCTGTAGATCGTTGTGCAGTTCCCAATTACTTATTATATAATATTGTAATATTCTTTTATCGATGTTAAATTCATTATTTTTCCGATACCTACTTTCTTGAAGTAATCTTTTCGAAGATATTGGTGTGATGGTGGGGTTATCTTTACAGATATATTAATGAATGATACAATTTTTTTTGTTAGTGTAAATTACTTTGGTTAGCAACGTGACTTGTTTACAGTGGCGGCTTTTACATGAATATGACTAGGTATTGTATTTTTAGCAGCGCTGCCACGTAAGACACCATCCATATGCAGTTATGTGCATTCCTAGTTATTCGTTTACAATTTAAATATATAATTATGATGAAATGAATATTGTTCCGTACACATTGAATAAAAGCGATAATCACATTATCGTTCGTCATATCATAACAATGACTACGTTAATATCGACGAGTCTATCGATAGCATCGGCAAGAGCAGAATTAGTATACCTGTATGCAACCACCTTTTGCAACACACTCTCATACGAGAAGTTGGTAAATTGCGTCCCCCAAAAAAGGTCACTGTCATGTACTACTATGTAAATTGCGGCCCATATACTTTTAAAACATACGTATATTGCGTCCCGGAAATTTTTGGAATGTACGTAAATTGTGGCCTGGGATATTATGATTTCCGGTTGACAGTACAATTTAAAGATAAGTATTAATCTTTGATTGATCGATTGGATAATAATAATATGTTCACTAATATAATATTACTAGCAGCCAGTGTGCATTTGATCGAAGATATTACGCACGAGGTTTTACGTTGCTCAACAGTTTACATTTTTTTTTCAATTTTATTCAAATTTATTTACCAATATCTATACAATTATATTGACAGTCCTAAGTCTGAAAAATGAGAAGGAAAATATTGATTTTGCAAAAAAAGCCTTAGACATAATTATTATTTATAAATAAAAAATATTTAGGTAGGCATACATGCAAAATTATACCCAGGCCGCAATTTACATATGTATAAAATATACCCAGGCCGATATTTATGTAAATATAAAATATACCCAGGCCACAATTTACGTATGTAAAAAATATACCTAGCCCGCAATTTACATAAAAAATTAAGAATGGGGCGCTATTTACAGCGACCGCTCATACGCATAGGTACAAACCGTTAGTTTATATATTAAAACCGGTTTGGAGTTTCTGGGTTGACTTTTAGGGCCTGGGTACAAAACTTTGAAAGCTCGCCCTGGCCGAATAACTTACTTGCAAACTCTGAGAATGGACTTGCAAACTCTTGCTAACTGTAGGAAATGTTTTAAAACCAGTTTGGAGTTTCTGGGTTGACTTTGAAGGGCTGCGTGAAGTTGGCCCTGCAGTATCATTATTTCCGATAACTTCCATAATTGGAACTTGCAAATTCTAAAAATAGTCTTGCAAATTCTTGCAAACTACTTGCTAACTCTGAGCATAATTTTCAAAATGTTTTAACATAGTTGAAGGCCAACTTCACGGTCACGAAGGAACAAGTCTCAAATAGATTATTTTATGGTGAGAAGAGGTTATGCGAAATAGTGTAAAGATTGCAAAGTAATTCTAGGAGAAAATATGACAATACAGCATAGACTTATGATCATGGATATCTGGTGCAATAAAAAAAGGGTGACCAGAAGGAACAAAATAAAGAAGAAAACTAGAATTAGGTGGTGGAAATTATGTGGTGAGAATGAAAAACTATTTACACAAAAGATAAGAGAGATTGGTGTAGTGATTGTAGAAGGGAGTATAAAAGAAGTGTAGGAAAGTGTATTGGGTAATACTAGAAGTGTGGCTAAGGAAGTTTTAGGTGAAAGCAGAGTTAAAATTCCAGAATATGAAAAACATGTTGGCGGGAAAAGGATGTGAAAGCCATAATTTCAAAGAAAAAAATCCCAGTTTGGTAAATCTAGGAGAAGAGAGGATTGGATTGAGTACAAAAATGTGTGTAAGGCAGCAAAAAAGCAGTAAGTAAACAAAAATTAGATAAATATGATGAGTTGTATGAGAGATTGGGAACAAAGGAAGACGAAATTGAAGTGTACAAGCTAGCTAAGAGTAGAAACAAACCAAAAATGTTCTAAATGTAAGATGCATAAGAGACGAAGATAAAAATATGTTAACAAATGACAAGGGGATATTGAATAGATGGAAAAGGTATTTTGAAAAATGTTTAAATGAGAAATTTTCTAGCGAAGAAGTAGATCAATTTGAAATAAACTTTGGTGTGGGCAATTTAATAAGAGAGGGTAAAGTGTGGAGGGTGGTTAGAAAAATGAAAAATAGAAAAGTAGTAGGTCCAGATAGAATATCAGTAAAACCTTGGAAAGTGCTAGGGAGATTAGGAGTAGACTGGTTGACAAAATTCTTCAACAAATTATTAGTTGGAGGAAAAATTCCAAACGCTTGGAGAAAGAGTTATGTGATACACCTTTTCAAAGGAAAAGGAGATGTACACGAATTTGGAAACTATAGGAGAATAAAACTTATGAGTCACACTAAAAGAAAAAGTTATTGATTTAAGGATTAGACGTGAGACCAAACGTTCGTCAAACACTTGGGACTAAAAATGTCTAACTATATTATAATCATATATGACAGAATTATATCTACCAGCAATCTCAGAAGAAGTAGTGACGTGCATATTGATATCCACAATGATATTCCTTCCTCTATACTGTTTATAGCATTGAATAAATATTTTATATTTATATTAATAATAATTTATATTCATAAAAATCTCAATTGACAAAAAAAATATATTGTAAGCTTCACTTATATTCCCCCCAGTTCTCCAACCATTTTTTATAAACTCTTTGTAGAATCAATTCAATCAGTCTTCTCGACCAATAACGATTGCACTCTAATACTTTGTGGTGATTTCAGCCTTACTGAACTTAGAATACCTACTTAGAATGATGATGAATCTGACCTCAAGGTTTTTGAAAGTAAATGTCAGTTGGATATTTTCTTCGCAGACTTTGAGAAAACCTTAGATAGAATCAATCTTAAAATTTTAATTCAAATTCTCAATAAATCAGGGTTTGGTGATACGCTATTGTCTTGCTTCGAATTATACTTTCCCAGGAAGAAATTAAGATTGAAAATCAATGGGCATACATCCAAAGTCTCTTTTATTCCTCTATCTGTTCCTTAAAGAGGCCACCTGTCACCTTGTTCATTAAAGGTATCAAGGAAATGCTCCATAATAGTAATATTCAAGCGTCTTTTCCTTGAATATAATTCAGCTCTCTGGGATCCTCACAAAGCCTCCAACCCTGCCTCAATATGTACAAATATAATATATATATAATTTTAAAACACTTATAACTCATTTCAAAATTAAAATATAGTAAAAAGCTCATGAGGTCGTCTAAATAATATTCTTACCTTTAAATTTTATTACTTATAGGTCAACTCACTCTAATTTTTAAACTAATTGAGTTAAACGTGATTTTCTGAGCGTAAAATTTGCTGTGTTGCGCACTTGTCAGACAGAAACAACACATGCGGGTATCACGTCCTCTTAATACATTTTTATAATATTTTAAGTAAATTATTTTAGTTTTTGTGGTTATATTAATATAACAATATCTGTATTGCTGTCACTGACGAATATTGATAAGTATCTGTTTGAAGGTTTTTGGAAGCTAATGCTTCTCTGTGAATCATACAATGGTTAAACATTATATTTGTAGACATTTCTACTAATTTAGCTTTAAAACCTTTTTTTTTTTTAACCAATAAGGTAGCTGTATCATCAGTACATAATTATAACACTCTCTCATTAGCCAGTGATTTTCATTTATTTATAAAAAAATGTTTATAAGAACAAAACATCATTACCAGTTTTACGTCCATCTTATGGTAGGTAAAATAACAAGTATTTTTTAAGTTAATTTTTATAAGAATATATAACATACACAAGAAGTAAGCAGATTAGATGTACCACTTATACCCGACGATTATAATTGCATAGCAAAATAATTTCCTCGTAATCTATTTAGGAGTTATTATTTCATAATATCAGACATATTTTCAATTTGAGACACGACACAGTATTTCTTGATAAGGACATTGTTTTTAATTAATTTATATCTGACTCACCATGCATAATTTATACTATTTTTATGGCAACTGGCAAAACCAGATTTTCGCCAATAGAGTGTGGTTTTTTGGTTTTCGCAATACTTTATGTGGTTTGGTTTCAACTACATTTTCATTATCACTATTCATCGGTTGTTTGATGAAAAATGTATCCATATCGATATATTAGTATTTGTAACAGTTTGGCTGCACTGTCGTTCTGGCTGTCTGCCTAGTAGGTTAGGTTAATATTATAATATATATTAAACAAGATCATGTACGAACTCGTGTATTACAATTCCTTATAATGTATTTAACTTATTAATGTAATTAAAGACTATAAGTACGTTTATTATAATGTTATGCGTGTAGTTATTATTTGAGCGTCTAGATAGGAATTGTACATTGGCGACGAAGGCAAAATGGTTTACTGTTATGGTAAGGTACGTTGACGGCAAACATTGAAGTGATGGCTTCCAGACAAGTTCCATGTGTTTGGTAGTATCGGTACGGTTTAGGAGTTTGAAGCAACGGACGATTGGAAGTTGTACCAGGAAAGGCTGGAACAATATTTCCTCGCTAATGGCATAGAAGAAGGAAGGAAGGTTCCGGTGTTGCTGTCAGTGGTTGGATTAAATACTTACAAAATAATTAAGGATTTGAGTGATCCTATTTTGCCTAAAGATAGGCCGTATGCAGCAATTTTTGATTTGTTGAATGGTCATTTTTCTCCAGCAGTTATGGATCCACCGTTAGCCAAGTTAATTAAATTGCCAGATAGTGTTGGTGTTTTTGACAGAGTGCAAGTTGATTTTTTAGGTCCAGTCTATGGAAAAATGTTTTTAATTTTAACAGATGCTTTTTCTAAGTGGCCTGAAATTTATTAGATGCCAAAGACAGATGCTGAGTTTTTGGTAGACAAGCTCAAAGATATCTTTGCAAGGTATGGTTTGCCAAATAAAATTGTGTCTGACAATGGCCCACAGTTTGTTTCTGCAGAGTATAAAGATTTTTGTCATCCGTCCACAAATGGGGCAACATGAGAATGCGGTTAAAACTTTCAAAGCTTGTTTTTTAAAGTTTATGAAGGACAGTGGTAAGAGTATGTCAGTTAGTTCTGTGATTAGTAGGTATTTGTTTAATTATAGGAACACTCCACATTGGGTGACTGGGGAATTCCCTTCAATGTTAATGTTTGGTAGGAAAGTGCGTACTAGGTTGGACTTATTAAAGGAGTTTGGAGGTAGAAAAGAGGATCAAAGTAGACATTTTAAGGGAAAAAGAGAGATAGAGTTTGAAGAAGGAGAGATGTGTTTTGCCAGGGATTATAAAAATCCTAATAAAAGGTCTTGGAAAAAGGTTGTAGTAGAAGAGGTTCTTGGAAAAAAAATTTATCTAGTGAGGATACTAGAGAATAATGTAGTTTGGAAAAGACATTTAGATCAAATGATTAAGTCTGGTGATTTTTATAGAAATCCTGATGAAAATTTAAGTTATGAAAATAAACAAAATGAACAAAATAGTGAGTAAATAATGAAATAGGTAAACAATTATATGATGACTTAGAGTAGGAGTTAGTAAAGGAAAAGGTGGAGGTAGTATTTGATGAGACTACTGTTGAGACTCCTAAAAGTATTGAAAATGGTAGGTGTGAAAAGCGACCTGGATGAGGAAAAATATAAAAAAAGTAATAAAATTAGATCTATAAGGTTTTATATGTGTACTTGAATTATTATTATTATTATTATTTTTGTTTTTGTTTTTATAAAAATTGTTTTATGTTGATTATGTATGTATTACGAATATGTTATTACTAAGTACGGACCTTAGGGCAGAGATATGTAACAGTTTGGCTGCACTGTCATGCTGGCTGTCTGCCTATTAGGTTAGATTAATATTATGTTATATATTAAACAAGATCATGTACGATCTCGTGTATTACAATTTCTTATAATTTAACTTATTAATGTAATAAAAGACAATAAGTACGTTTATGTTATGCGTGTAGTTATTATTTGAGCATCTAGATAGGAATTGTACAGTATTTAATTTATGTATTTTAAAATATCAATTTGAATACAAAATTATTAGCATTAAGAGGACGCATACGTAATATAAACATACGCATACTACACCCGCATATGTTGTCTCCGTCTTACAAGTGCGTAACATAGCAAATTTTAAGTGAGTTATGTGTATTTTAAAATTGTAAATTGTTTGTATATCTTAAAATACACATAACTCCCTTTAAAATTAAAATATAATAAAAAGCCTACGTCATGCCCTCGATAATAATGTTACCTTTAATTTTTGTAAGAAGTCAATTTACTCTAAATTTTAAACTGACGGAGCTAAAGGTGATCTGCTGAGCATAAAATTTGCCATGTTACGCACTTGTAAGACGGAGACAACGTATGCGGGTGTAGCGTCCTCTTAATACGATTAACTCAACGGATAGGTAGTACACAACTAATACAACATAATAACCGTGAGATTAATTAAATTGATTATTAAAATTAAATTTAAAAATAACTTTTATATTGCATGATCTAATAGAACTCGTAAAATTAAGATATGATATAATATTACGATTGACAAGGCCATCGATAGTATAATTTTACATCATATAAGATAATTAAAGTACCTACGTAAGATATAACTTTTTCATTTGGAGTAAAACTATTGGCAACCCTATAAAAAAATTTCGTAACCACCAAGTTGTGCAGCACTGCTCTAGACCCTTAATGTACAGCAAAGTATTACCTACTCACCCTTTTTTTATATATATATGGTACCTAATTAATAATTATTGATGATAATGTGATCTGGTCATGAAATTATATTATTTTTAAGAAACACTTATCCATGTGGATAATTTTATCTACTATTCCACTGGGAAAAATTATATTTTTAGGTATTCTTATGAATCAAAATGTCACCTCCCTTATTATTATAATCATTTAATATTATTTATCAATTATTTTATGAGAAACAGAGAAAGCTGATATAATATTTCATCAATATTTCCTCGTTTTCGTCACCCTGTATTAAAGATATTAATTACTGAATTACTTTATTTTCTATGTGTGGATTCACGTGGGTTTATCAAGTGGCTTTACTGATAACCAATTAAATTTGTATAGATACAGCTGTATAAAATGTCTTAACGACTACCAATTTATCCATATAATTTCGCCACATTCGAGTGTGAGGTTGATTCCTACGTGTTAAAATCTATTAGTTTTGATGTGAACTAATATCAATTATAATTAGTTTTAAAAAGCATTAATTTATTTAATTGTAATATTCATAAACAAATTAGAAAATGAAACACAGACAATTACAATGTCACTTAAAACTTGTGAGTATAAACATCAACAATATTATATTTTTATAATGTTTTAATGATGATATTGAAATCGTATAATATTAGTATTATCTTAATTTATAATTTGTGGTACCTACATTTAGATATTTTGTTCCACCATGATTTGCTCATCTTCATTATTGATTGGCTCTTTGTATACATTTTCATCTACACTTATGGCGCAACTTAGAGAGCCTTCATCAACAATACATTTGAGTATTGAAGAGGAATCTTGGTTAAGTATGTGGATTATTGAACATATCATAATACTTTTATATATATATATATATTATACATGTAATATTTTTTAATCACATATCAAAATTGTAGCGTTAGGTATTTAAGTAAAACTAAAGCAAAAAATGTATTAAAATGCTTTTTTCTTAAGTTGTACTTAGGTTAAATATTAAGTATATGGTTCAAAATTAACGAATACTTCAACTAATCAAGTTCAGTATCCTAAAACGATTTTTTATCTTCTTTTAATTATTTAATTATCGCTACCTGACTGTATTTATATTTATTATATTTATAATCCAAATGTTCATCTGATCTAAGTCAATAATAATTTTTGAGTTTTATAAACTTTGTAGGTTGGTTCATTACATCTTTCGAGATATTAAAAGTAAGAAGAAGAAAGTTAAATTTATGTGGCAAGGACATGTTTAGTGTACAAATTGTCTGGCAGTGAAAGGGTTTTATGGAATAAATTGTAAGCCCGTGCGATAATATATTTTCATTGAATTTTAGTACAATAATTAATTTGTTGAAATCCAATACAAAACAAGGTTTTAAATCGTGCTGTTACTATAAATATGTAGATACATCGTTAATAATTGGCTGGAACTCATTAAAATAATGTGTATATATAAAAATATTTTGATCAACATTTTTTCATTTATCGTCGTATTTTCTAAGAACCTAACCCCAACGTTGAATGAGGAACTACTGTATTATGTATCTAAATTATTCATCTTTGAGCTGTCAAGTATCTCCTAAAGTACTCTACATATCCACTTGGGATATAGTTAAAAAAATTTGGCAACATACATTATTTTAATTGTGAGAATTTAGCGTTACAAAATGATAATATACTGTTTTTACTTTTATCTTAATTTGTATAATGCGTATTGTTTTTTTTTTAGCGATACAAAACAAAAATTCTTGTTTATTAAATGTGTTACCAATATAAATTATACAATTACATAGTTACGACAAACAAAAATTACTTCCCAAAATACGGTATGACAATTTCTGTATAATTTATTAAACTCACTTCCAAATGACCATGTTTAAAATGCATCTGATCATAACTTTTTAATAATGCATTTTAAATATAAAATATAGTTACCTAAACTATTATTGTATTAGATCCCAGTTCTGGATAATTATACTTTCATACACTGGTTATTCTCAACTTTCTTATATCAACTTTAATTATTGCTTTGAAATCTTATAGCACCTAGTAAATTATATTAGAAAATATGTTTTATAAATTATATATTTTTTACGAACAATAATATGAGTATTTCAATAATTGTATTAAAAACCAATGACCATATTCTTATTTTTATTTCATTAGAATTCACATTAAATAGGTACTAGTAATTACTACGCACACCATTCTGTGGATTATGATATTACAAACTATAATGATATTGATTTGTAATAAAATATTTTTACAATTTATTTCAGCAAGTATTACGGTATTTATATGTCCGATCGGTTTACTCATAATGGGAGTGCTAATGGATGTATTTGGTAGAAAAAAAACTGTTCAAATCATATGCGTACCAATGGGTATAGGTTGGCTATTAATTACATTGGCCAACTCTTATACCACATTATTAATTGGAAAAATTATACTTGGAATCCCGTTCGGTGAGTTCAGCAATATCTTATTTCTAAAATATATAATTGATAATCGTATAATAAGTTATTTCAAAAAAGTACGATTACAATATTTCCAATAATATAAAACATAATATTATGTGTTCTGCAATATTGGGTTGTATAGTTTTTATTACATACAATTGATCTGAAAATTCATAAACATCACAAAAATATTTGTTTCGTTATTCACAGTTGATTGTGTCAAGAAACTTAATATTTTAAACATAATATGTATATAATAATATTTTACTATGGATAATTTGTGTAATGTTATATTGTGGATTCACAACATTACTCACTAACTCACAAACGACACCTTCTGTAACTAGGTATTTCTTTCAATATTTTATACTCAGTTCATCCCTTCTGTTCTATTAGATTAATTGGTTGTTCATTGGGAGTGATAATGTAGAATTTTCGTATTTTCTCAGGGTAAGTATAGTAGATTAAGGAAATACATACTTATCTTTGTTTCTCGTTAAACGGGAATTATGGTAAGTTATCATATTGAAAACCACATGCAGGAATCAATTTAGTACCTATATTTTTTTGTTAAATCATCTGTAATGTTGATTTTATGAATAAAATATGTGGTTTCATAAAAAAATAAAATCTAAAAATAATTAAAATAATTATAGTATTGAAAAAAATGCCCCATTGCTTCTATAACAAAGGTATAATATACAGAGTGGTTCATCAAGCACACTCAATAACTTTTTTTTCTTTAAAACTACAGTTATCCAAAGTCAGATTTTTAGTAGTTTTAAGTTTGCTAAAGACCATATTATTTTAAGATTTATGAGATTTTTTGTATTATATGAGAAATATATTGAGATGATATTTCTATTTTTCAAATGAGAACTCTCATTTCCTCAATTAAACTATTAAGAGGATAGCTTTTCTAAAAATATTGATGTAGGTACCTACTTTATAACTTGAATGAGTAAGTTTCGAGTTATTTAACTTTGCGTGCTATAATGATTTCTAAAATAATGAGTTTGAGGGTTATGTTGATTTTGAAAATTTTAGTAATAGAGAATTTTTAAGAACCGTCTAAGTATAATAACTTTATACTCAATATTACATCTAGGTATATTTTTTTTTAACTATTTTTAAGGATTTATATTATTCTTAGTATAAACACTTAAACAATTAATACAATTCTTGTTGAAATGTATAATAAGAATTAGGTTCATCAATATTTTTTTTAAAAATAATCCACTTAATAATTTAAAATGAGGTTCCTTATTTGAAAAACAAAAGGTAGTATCATTATAACACACTCCTAAGTAGCATAAAAAAATCTCGAAAAATTAAGAATATAGATAGTGAGTATGCTAGATGAATTTTACTCTGTAGTTAATCTTCTGTTTCTTTCACACTATTATTTTTATTGTATAACTACAATAATAGTATAGTTAGTAGGTGTATATCATAATGTGAAATATGATATGTAAAAATAATTAAATCGACAAATACAGTGAAACCTCAATAATTTGAATCTGTTGAGGGAGAAAAAAATTCTAGTTATCGAAAACTTGACTTACGGAAAACCTCAATAGCATATATTGTATGGAATTCCATTGAATTGTCGAAAATTTGACTTATAGAAGTTCGAGTTATCGAGGGTTCCACTATAATTTTCTTCATTTGATCAAATTGTAAAATATTAAGTTATAATTTTACTTCTAGACACTGGAGCATAGATTCATAGCAATATCGTATACGATGGTATTTTTCCAAACACACCATTCTAGGGAAACACTATAAAATAAAAACTAGTGACTAATTTACTTTAATAACTCTTTCATACCGAAACTTGTCTAGTCTTAACTCACCAGAACAAATCTTTATTACATTATATAATATGTAGGTACTAGGTATTAATAAAAGTGAGGAAAAGAATATAATTGACACTATAATTGATTGCTAATTCGGCCAAATACTAAGGTGTAATCACATTGATTTTTTTTTTTTGTATTTGTTCATTGAAACAACCTCTAGGTCTTCTTCAATGCTTATCACAAGTGGGTAGTAGGGAGATCATGTGATCTATTTAACTATGTACCTATATATCACTATATACATGATGCTATCCCCCTTCTCCAAGAGGAGACATGTGCGGTCTTCACTCTCAGTGGAGTGGGACCTAGTTGGAAACCGGATGACGTAATCGGAAGACAGCGTGAGGATTCAATGATAACGTAGAACCACACAAATTTTTTTTTCACTTTGCTATGAATCGAACTAATGACTGTGTCAGTCGTAGTCAACTGAGTGACCACTGCATCACTCCGGCCCCCAATCAATAACATTGAAGAACATTTAAAATAAAAACCCCGTGTTAAAATTGTAATAACGCATGCACGTGAGGTAACGATAACTAACAAAAAATCTAGATTAGCTATCTAGTTAACACTAAATAATGAAATATGGTCAATTTAAGCCATAAAAAAATTATTATTTTAATATCCTAGATATTCCAAGTCAAAAAAGCGGGCTGTCACTTTGCTGTTAGCAATTCACAAATGGGTTGCTGTAATGGATGGTATTAATTTTGTATGCTAGGTATGATATTATATCATTGTACAAGAAAAATGATTTTGAGTGGAGACGTTTTGTCTTCCTAAAATATTTCAAGCTATATTAATAATATTGTTATTTTTTCAAAAAAAAAAAATGTAGTAGGTACCTATAAAATAAATTCAAAATTAATCGAATCTGATTCACTGTGTACCCTACTTACTCAGTCATTCATAGTATATAAAATATGTTATTCTGTATAAAGTATTCATATGTCATTAACGACATTACTATTACAATTATTTTGTGAAGTATACTCTAGAAATTTTCTAAGTTTTTCCTTAATTTTTATTTTGTTTTTCCCAGCGCTTATTAAAACTACGGGGAATTTCAAAATTTAACCTCCCCAATGTATGAACTAGATTTACTTTCCAACCCGAAAAGCTACAAAAGTTGAAAATCGAAGCATGATTTCGACAACTTATCGTATACATACACAAAAAAAAAAATATATGTATATAAAAACACATTATTGTAAAAACAACACATTCATCGCTTTGCTCAGAATTTAAAATGATCTAATTTGCATTAGATCAGTCTGAAATAATGAAGGCGTGAAATAGTTATACGATGCTCAGCATGTAATAATGAATAGGAACCACTTAGTAAACATAACAAAGTAATAATGAAAATTTATTATAATCACAAATGATTAATTTGAAAACCAAGAGCATTTGATTAATTTGTATACAATAAATTATCATTCATGAAAATCTATACAAATAAAAAAAAGTACAATTCCATAATAATATTCATAAAAAAAAAGTAATATTTGTCTAATATAAGAGAAATCAAATCAAATTGATGAGAAATCATGTGTATTGTTAGTATCGTTTTGTTAACAGCGATGTACAGAAAAACGTCAGTTGAAATAAATATTGTATTAATTGATTATTGTAGTAATGAAAAACTCTTCACTTCAATCAGAACTAGGGGGAAACAACTTATAAATGAAAATATTCAAAGTTATAAATCAAGGGTAGACCATTTACGGACCTCATTGCAATTTTACTGAACCAAGAGTAAACTTACCTAATTATTTACATTTATATTAATACTTAATACATAATAGCATATTTTATATACCATGAATGACTGAAGGAGTCGGGTATATAATGAATCAGATTTGATTGATTTTGAATTTATTTTATATTAGGTACCTACATTTTTTTTTAATAATAACAATATCATTAAGAGGACGCTACACCCGCATGTGTTGTCTCCGTCTTACAAGAACGTAACATTGCAAAAACTGTTTCGCGCGGGAAAGAACCGAAAAGGCTACAGTCATAACTAAGAAACGAAATTCTCACCACAGATAAAAGGGAATCTCGACTGTGCAACGTTGTTTTTATTTTTTTGATATTAGAACTGAAATAAAAGTTATTCGATTTTGAAAAACGCAAAATTAATGAATTTTGAAACAATAAGAACTTTTTTTCTATTTGTGATATCGAAAAATTGAAAACAACGTTGCACAGTAAATGTTCTCCTTATTATGTGGTGAAAATTTCGTTTCTTAGTTATAACTGTAGCCTTCTCGGTTCTTTCCCGTGCGAAACAGTTTTTGCAATGTTACGCACTTGTAAGACGGAGACAACACATGCGGGTGTAGCGTCCTCTTAATATAGTATAAATATTCGAGAATAACCAATCATCTCCGCTCAAAATCGTTTTTTGTACCTATACAATGATGTAATATCATTGAGTTCAAATTTAATACCTTCCATTACATTAACCCGAATACACGTCATAATGTGAAGGGGTTAAAATGTCGTAAAAACAAAAAAGCCGTGAATTCAAAAATATCGCGATGTCAAGAATATGAAAAATATAATATTAATATTATAATTAGGGTTTGGATTTATATGTATTTATGAAATCAAAATATGTAGTAAAAACTCAAAATATGTATTTTAATAATAGGTATAATTTATTTATTAATATTAAATTATATAATATAGTCATATCCATATGAGTTTCTAACGCAGTGTTCGTTAATCGTTATCGCATTTATATTTTATATTAATATTTTAAAATTAGTTACCATGATATTACGATAAGAATATTAGATATCTGGTATTTCATAAAATTGTGTCAAAAAATAAATATATCTATATATCGAATAATTGTATAATGTACAAAATAATAAATTATATTTTTATGTTAATTGATATTGGAAGTTATACGAAATTCCACGCAGGTAGTCGTTAATTGATCGATTTTCATAATCATCACATGATACATCGCATTACACACTAATATCAGTGGTGGTCAAACGGGGGGGAGGATGAGGGGGATAGATCCCCCCCATGCATTTTTTTTAAATACCTATTTATAACAATTTATAATAAAGCATATTGTATAATGCATTACATATTGTTCTATTTTTTTTTCTAAAAATAAATTTCGAAAGAATGTCGGAATATTTTTTTATGACAAGACTATAATAATATTATTATCTAGACTCAAGTTTAGGTACTACTACTAGGATATTATTGTTATTAATATTTAGTTGTTTACACAAAATATAATATTATGGGAATCCCGTATTATCCCACTCGATGATTAAGAATTTTCAATAACAACACGCTCTACACTTTTCCAGAACATTGGCCGATACGGGCGATAACAGTACGATCGGTAGGTAATAGGTATATATTTCAATACTACGTAGTCGGTTGAAAACTTGAAACATTGATTGTTATTTGTCATAATATTAGTAAAGTTATCATTTATCATAGTCTTTCGTACACGTGTTTTCTACTGTGTGTGGTGTGTCACTGTGTCCGTGTAGTGTACTAAAGTGTCAATTAACTCAATTATACAGTCGGTGTCTGTGTCTGTATTATTGACTATTGTTTATTTTACATTTTTACCATTATTATGTCTAATAAAAGGAAAATTACTAGTTATTTTGATGCAACTTGCTGTACTTCTAAACGCTCGGCAGATGAAAAAATAAGTAAGATCACTAATATCCTTACAGAAAATCAAGTTGTGGACTTAGTGGTAATATTTATTTTATTAAAATTAATATAAATGTTTAATTTATGAGGAAAATGAGAATTTTGATTAAAATTATTGTTCTAGACTGTTGATTTAAACGTTCATGACATTGAATCCTACATTAATAGTACCTTGACCGATGCTGATAGATATTTGGTAAGAATTACAACTTTTGTCAGCAATTTATTATTTATTGTTTAGATTACTTCCATGCGTAGTTATAGTTCATCATTACCTATAATTAATACAACTAAAATTGATTCAGATTCTTAAAGATGTGTGGATACCACCAGCTACATTTCCATTTCCATTACTTGATTGTAATGCCAAAAGAGGCTTAAAATTCAAACACCATTGGCTCAATGCTTATAAATGGCTGGCCTATTCTGAAAAATACCAAGGTGCTTTTTGCAAATACTGTGTTGTTTTCTCAACAAATGGTGGTATTGGTGGTCAAAAATTAGGAACCTTTGTATTGGAGGCTTTTACTAACTACAAAAAAGCTACAGAAGTATGTATATTTATAAACAAATTTATTGAAAATTTTATTTATAATTTTTCTATATTTTGATACGTGTTTAAGAAACATGCAAATTTGGAATACCATAAAACTGCATTACTGAAATCTGATAACTTTTTAAATGTTTATTTAAATAAGAGTTCTTCGATTATAAACCGTATTGATAGTGAAAGGTACATAAAAATAATAAGTATACCTATTTAACCTTTAATTAAATATAAATCTATAAATAGAATATAGATGTACGAAATATATTTGAACTACATTTTTTAATTTAATTTTTAGAATGAAACAAATTGAAGAAAATCGAAAGCGTTTAATTCCAATCATTGAATGTGTGATGTTATGCGGCCAACAGGAAATAGCTTTAAGAGATCATAGAGATTATGGTCCTATTTGTTTCAGTAGTATGTATAAATTGTATGTAAAAGTATGTAAAATATTGTTAATGCTATAATAGTATAATATATTTATAAAGTCTGTATACCTAACTAAGTTATAAATAAAGTTTGTATTTCTCATAATTGTATTAATTGATATTAGAATTACACATAGCCATAAATTATATTTTTAATGATAAAATTATGGATGTTAAAAAAATTGGCCATATTATCCCCCCCCCCCCCATGACAAAATCATTTGACCGCCACTGACTAATATGTATACATAACTTTATTTTCGTAGGTGTTTAATCTAATCTAACCTTATCTACGACTGAACGAAAACCGGAACTACTACGATCCACATCGACGACTTCGGCGATAATTACTACCTGCGACATTTTTGTTTTGGCAACATTTTTATCACGACGTTTTTGTTGCAATATTTTTACCGCGACACCCATTAACCCACTTGTAAACTACTATACAGCAGTGATATCCAACTACCCGCTTTTTTTGTTATCATTTACTTTATTTTTAATTTAATTTTACATTTATATATTTTAAATATAGCATCTTCTCTTTTCTATACTGTTTTATAGGCGCCAAAATTTAGTTCTGAACTATTTTCCTCGAGGAATATTTATTTTTTAAATTATGATATATTAGTTAATTTGTATAGCAATATGTTCTATTTATATTATGTGAAGATCTTGAGACATTTATTTACTCTATTTAGCTATATTATTTACATCTCCTAAAATTATTGACCTTGATTCATTATGATTTTTTTGTGTATGCATCAGTAAGAAAATCAAAAATAAATTGTATATCCATATGCATTTCAATAAATAGCAATAATTGTGACGGCGATAAATTTTTTATTAAAAATTATATACCTACGTATATTATTAGGGTTCGCGTAGAGTTGGCATTTTCAATGATCAACCATGTGTGCACGAAATCAGCTAGTGACAATATATTTATCTGTTTAAAATAACATAAGGAACCTATATTTAACTATTTACGCGTAAAAAATTTCAGTTTATTTTATGACCCTTGAAACCAATTAAGTTACTGGTGTCCCTATTAAACAATTGTATTTTGCCGAAATAAATTAATAATTCGTCTCCCTAACAATGTAACAACTAACTCAAACTATTTCACTTAACAGGTATTTGTACGTGCATGTTTCTGTATATTGCCGAAATAACACCAGCTGATCTGAGACCGCTATACATAACTTTGGTCGCCTTGTCTGTTAGCCTGGGCATGGCTGTAGAATCCATACTGGCCATGTACTTCCGGTGGCAAACCATATCCAGTATCATTTTTACGGTAAACTTGGTCAATTTCTTCACGCTGTTCATGGTGCCGGAACCATCGATGTGGCTCAGGACAAAGGGACGAGCCACCGAGGCGGACAAAGTAGACAGATGGCTGGACTTGGGTAATATTACGAATGCATCGGCTCCTGTGGTCGAACGGACAGCTGTACCCATAGAATTTAATACCAACTCGCAAGTCTCGCCCGTCACACCTAATGAGTCATCACCATTGTCATCGTCACCGTACTGGTCACTGTTTCTGCGGCGCAACGTGTGGTTGCCGACGGTGGTCACGCTGACGTTCTTTGTCTTCCAGCAGGGAAGTGGGGTGTACGTTCTGCTGTTCTACTCGACAGATATTGTCAGAGACTGCAAGATGCCATGGGAAAGCAATAGCATTTCGTTGTTACTGTCCATAGCCCGGGTGATAGGCGTCTTGATTTTCGCATCGATGCACCGCGTCGCGCGTCGGACGCTCGTCATGATTTCCAGTGGATGTATGGGTGTGTCGCTGCTCATAGTCATCGCCTATATTAAGGTATTCGCAGGCGTCCAGGATCCACCGTTTCAAATAACTCTCATTATCGCATTCTTATTATACATGCTGTTCGCCCAGATGGGTATTCTCCCCATGCCTTGGATACTGTGTGGTGAGGTTTTCCCGATGGAGGTAAAAGGTAATAATAATCACGATAAATTAAATATTATAATTGTTATTTGATTCTCACGATGCATATAAGTTAACATTACATAGGGGAAAGAACGAGAAAGTAACAACAGTGAAAAGCGTAAATTTTCCGATTGTTTTCTTCGCCATATAGTGTTTAAAATATCATATAAGAGCCGAGTTTTATCTTTTCAGCTGATAGGTACTGATTACCTCTATCCTAATTACGCTGCAGTTCTTATGAAAGAGATAAATACTCTTATTTGTAGATAAATAATTATTATGACTATAGTCATTCAATCTAGTGTGTGGTGTTTATCAAAATCTTTCAACTTCAAATGATGTATGTTTAAATATTTTCAGCTATGTACATAAAATATCTTAGGCCATAGTTTATTTTTGGGAAAATATTTTTTCTATGTGTATAGTGAATAGGTATATAAATTGTATTCAAGTTATTTTTAGTAGGTAATTTAAATTAATATTATAATATAGAAACATGAACCTAATATGATTCAAACTATTGAGCTAAGAATATCATTACAGGGACTGTTCATTTTATTCTGATAGTGTGAGTAAAGTAGACAATTGCATATAAAAATAAATGAATTTCAAAAAATTGTAACATCTTATTACATTTTAGAGGGAATAGTTGCTATTTTAAACTTTTTTTATTAAAAAAGTAAAATATAAAAGCTGCTTACAAAATTCTTCCCGTATAAAGGGGTATAATACTAATTGTGTCTCCATTACCTCTGATTTATAAAATGTTTAAAGACCAAATTATTGGTTATTTTAAAACTATTTTTTTTAGTATTTTCAATGTAATAAAACGATTATGTTAAAGCTTTGATAATTTTCTTATGAATTACGTTCTGTAGACAAACATAATTATTGTCGCTGTGCAGTTTTAACTTTTTCCTACTCTACAAGTATAAATCAACGTAGCATTCACTTAAACAAACATTCTAACTCCATAATTAATAAAGAAAAAAATTAAAACAAACAACGGCATATTTTCTATTGAAACAAATTAATAGATTCGAATTCATGAATAAGTTATCTTTAAAATTGTACCGATAGCATAATATTTTTTTTATGGTTCAAATTACAAATGCAATAATACAATAATAATACATAAGCAAAAACAATATTTTTAACCTAACTATAATAATAATCATTATTACACTCAATAACCTTTAGTCTGTAAAAAGACAGGAAGGGAAATATTGTTTAGTTTTAGTAACATAAGAGCGCAATAAGTATGTACTTAAAAACAATTCATCGTGCAATTAGTATGATCCCAAAAACGCCCGGGACTCAACTAGTATCACCCCCAAAAGTACCTGGGATGCGATTCAGAAGAAATTTATTGCCACGAGACGCAATTCGCATGCAGCCAAAATAATTCATCGAACTCTGGTGAGTCACTTTACGCATCCTTCTCCTACATATTTTTTTTTCATTTTGGTATCATGAATGAGGTAGAGAAATAGCAACGCATTTTTCTGCATTCTTATATCGTTTATTGTAATTAAAAACGCAACAGTTTTTAAATGTATACGTCATGTAATTTTTAAATATATGCAAAATGCAAATGTATGTGCAAAATGGGCACAGACCATCTAGATATATGTAACGGTAAAAGATGAATATTGGTGAATGTCGTCATTCTCCGGTGAATGACGTCTTTTACCAAAATGATTCAATTATGTAGGTAAATGATGTAAAAAACCAAATTTTAAATTCAAATGTACATCTATCACCGGTCATTGATGTCATTTACCAAAACTAGCGGTAAATGATGATAAATCTCAAATAATGAGTTTTTTACTATAGGTACTATTTATAATAATGATTTATTGTTAAAATAAAAAAATAATGAAATACGTGCATATTACAAATTATTTATTTGTACAATTTTGGTTACCATGACATTTTGAACTGCACAACACTTTCGCTACATTGCAAGAACATTTTTTAGTACCACAACCAGTTTTGCAGTTGCATCGATTAAATCCTTTATGACCAGCTATTCCATGTCCTGCTGCTTCTCTTAATGTTATTTCCCTGTCTTTAATTTTTTTCATGGCTTCTTCTAGCTCTAGACATTTTTCTTTACACGGAGAAATTTGTGCTCGTGTATATTAGTGTTTCAACACCCCATATTCTGTACCTGGTTCAAACATTCGGGTATTTATTTTATTTAAATTAAATAAACATTATCAAATTAAAATTGCCTTACATAAATTATACATGTAATCATCGCATGAAATAATAACAGCAAGTAAATTACGCGGAGAACCTCGTGCTCTATCAACATCTAGTATTAGGACACGGACAATTGTACCGACATCGAGCTTTGAAAATTTGTTTTAAACATCATTCTCCAATTAAACTGATGATTGACGACAATAACCGAAGAATGTCTACATTTACAACGTTTACCAATTTTTAGGTAAATTATGTCATTTACCGGGGAATGACGTCTTTTACCACGTTTATATCATTCACGATTAATTGCTTAACTAAATTAAACTATTTTTTTTAACTACTACTTAACTTCGGAAGGATGTTTTTTGGTTGTATTAGGAAATCTTTCCGTATAGCTTTTTCAAGTTCCTCCTTCCCCACGTTCGTCACTACCTTGATCGCCAACTCCTTCCATTTGGTGCACAGCTTAATCATTATAACCTATACATATATGATGACATAAAATGTATCTAATTCAGAATACTTTAATGCAATTGTCTATTTTATGTGCTTTGAATTTCAATTAATTACATAAATTCTTTTAATACCTACTTAGTACTTAGTAAAGGTAATAATATGGCTCATACAAACTTAAATTATTGTTATTTAATTATATTATGTATGATATAAATGTAACATGATATATTATATGATTGCATAACCTACTATGTCTAAAATTAATTTCACTTATTTATAGCAGTCTAAGATACATTATATTCGTATTTATTTCAGGTGTTATGAATGGAGTTGTGCAGACATTCGGATATATTATTTGGTTTATGATTTGCAAAATATATCCATCACTGGTTTTAAATTTAGGAATAGAAATAGTTTGGTCGATATTCGCTTTCTTCTGTATGTTAAACGTGTTATTTGCTGTATTTATTATGCCCGAAACTAAGGGGAAAACTCTAGACGAAGTCATATCATTTTTCGAACCAAAGAAGAAAATTAAGAATATCAACATCCCGTGACCTATGTTAATTTATGTACTTATGGAAGCCGTACTTATTATTATATAAATATATATATATTGTAGTTGTATGTATACATATATATTATATATACAAAAATATCATTATATTTGTATTGAGTTAGTTCTTCTAATATTGTTTTATTTACGTTGATGAAATATTTACTGAATGTTTATTAATGGTAAAATTGTCTCTTTGACATTCGGTGATTCAAATCATAATAGTAAATTTATTTTATTTCTTCTTAAACTATACGTGTACACTTTAAATACGATATTATCGTTAATCTATTGTTACTCATTTTTTTTAATACATAAGCTCACTCACGTGGTATATAATTCATATAAATTTTTTTGCGTTATCAAAATCTACTACACGCTTTTATGATTTATTTGTTTATTAATTTAACGAACAATAATTAGATGTAATATTCATTGTTATATCTTAATTTCATCTTTATCTTTTAATCTCAAATACTTGAACTATTTTTAAAGATTTACAAATAAAGAGCTTCAAAAACATTTTTTCTGAGACTGAAGCAAGTATTTTGCGGTCAAAACAAATATCGTCAGCCATCGAAATATAATTGACTGGTAATCAAAGTTTTTAATATTAATTGGGTTTTTTCACATTTTCAAAATGTTCATCAAACGAATAATATTAACTAGGTGCACGTACATACTTAATAAATACTATAAAAATACTATAAATACTATAAAAATACTCGTATTAAATCAAAAGTATTTTTTTTTTTTTATATATTACGATAAAATAAATATCAATCAAAATTATATTTTCAAAACATTAAAAATATATATGTGTTTATAAAAAAATAAGGCGATCGCAATATAATTTGAATAGTCTAAATTAATGTATATCTAATTCAAAGTAAAAAATTATTTTTATTAAAATAATACACACACACATTAATATATATTATATATTTGTACAATATTTTATATATTAATACAAGATATTTAGATATGTATAATTCACTTGGTATAAAGGCCATTCTATTATTAGTGCAATTAGATTTATTTTCTCGTTTTGAATTTACTATCATGTTACAATACCGATAAGGCTTAGACTTAAAATAATTAATTTTATAAATTGTTGTTATTTATTCTAATTGCTAAATAAATTCGTACAGTTTGTTTTTTATTTTTACTTAATTAACTTGAATAAACTAAAATGAACTTAATGTTCATTGTTATGTTTTGGAATTTGATTTGTGAAGTAACAACATTTTTTTTGCAATGGCTTGCCTAAACCAACACATTAACATGAATATTATTCAATCTTGAAGAAAAATAAGCTTAACATTTTAAGAAGACTAAGTAGGTACTTAGTACGATGTAAGTCCTTAAAACAAATATGCAACTTAAGTGTTAAAAAAGAGTTATTATTTTAGAAACAGCCCTCTTAAATTTAGAATACATGAAAAAATATACATGGGTATTTAATAACTCTCCAAAAAAAAATCAAGGAAGTGTACAACTTTTCTGTTTTTACCGGTACTTTTGAAAACTACAGGGAAATTCAAAATGTTGACCAACTAGATTCATTTTCCAACTGAAAAAGCTACTGAAGTTGTAAATTGAAGCATTAGTTTTAAAATTTATTATGACGTACACAGATAAAAAAAAAATTAAACTAAAAGTGAAAAACACACATAATTTTGAAATCAATTAATTCAATTCACCGCTCAGAATTCTAAAATTAAGGAAAAACTAAAATATTTGACAACTAGTTTTTGACGAAATCGATTTTATTTTTAATTGTTACTCAGAAAGAAAACTAAGATATAAAAACCATAGATAGGTACATAAGATTTTCAATGATTGTTTATATTAGAATTTTCTATATACCATAAAATTTTGATTAAACTAGGAGTAATTTAAAGGCATATGAAATTTTCGATTGTTGTTTGAAGTTTTTTTGTGATTACTGTAGATAAAACATGTTTCTTTTGATCTAATAACTTGATCATTTAATACGAAAGTTCTCTTAAGTTTTTTTATATCTAAAAACAAAAATGCACCACAAGTTAAATTAATTTTTTTATGATTCTTTAAAGTAACAATATTTTCTATATTGAATAGTCTCTAAACTAACGATTTCTAATGTAACAATTATCTTATTTTATTGTCATTTAAAAAAATAAACACCCAACATATATTTGGTAATTGATATATTTGCATAAATCACCATCTTTTTAAAATAGTAGTTTTTGAGCTTAGTAATTTAAAGATATTTTTAATTTTTTTTAGCTATCAATATTTATAAACAAAGTTTTGGAGTATCGAACAGCTTGAAAATCTAATACAAGGTGTCTTATAAGTTTTTTTAATCGTGGTTAAAATCACAACATTTTGCATTTTATTTTCTAGCTAAAAATTATGAAATATTTAATTTGTATAAATAAAGAGTGAAATTTAAAACAAGCTTTATAAGACGTACCCATTAATATTCTTGTAATCAAAAAATACTATCTAATATACACTGAACCTATCATTTATAGTACAAAAAAATAAATACTTTTTAGCAATATTAACCTAAAATATAAATGTTTGTTAGTACTATAAACTAACAAGCCGTCTTCACTGAGAACCGTTTTTCATATCATATGATAATTTAACACATCATTACAATGACCACTAGACATATAGTAAATGGTACCCACTTGACATTCTTCTTTTTTAAATTAAAAATTGATTTTTAACTTTTTTTATCATCAACATTTCTAGATTTTGCGTTTTACATATTATGTATTTATCTTTTTACGTTAATACTAAATAATATTTCGTTAAAAAAAATGATTTACAATATATTATATTAAATATATCTGGAACTGTGAGTACCTACATAGGTAAAAGGAGAATTTATAACTCATCTGAAAAATCTTAAACATCCCAATCCTAAATTTGAAATAACCTATTAACATGACATGAACACTATATTATTATATAGGAAGGTAGGTAATATATTATACTATATCATGATACGCACGTATTGTGTTTGTGACGGGGCTTTCATCGGTTGTTCACAGTAATAACTCTCTTTGTTCATATTATAAATAATTCTACTGCACTATATATTATTATGGATTTTCGTAGTAACCATGTATACTTATGTATACGTATATATAATTACGTAATTTTGCTTTTCCAACGAGTTGTAGTCTGTGTAATTTAATTATGTAAAGTCGATGCTAAATTGCGAAGTTCTGTCATATCGTACACAAGCTCATAATATACAAGCAGTAGTAGGTGATAACAATATATTATGTTAATAATAAAATTTATTATTCAATATGTACCGAAATGGCTATAATATTCTGTATAACGTCGTCATTTTAAAAAGACAAAAATATCTGCTGTTTATCTCACCACAAGATGTTCAGTATTCGATTCAGTAAATATGTGATACTACAACATTATGTCAATTTAAGAACAGTTTAGTTTTTAGATTTGTATTAATTATTTATTTTACCGGGGTCGTATTGCTTCAAATGATTATAATAATGTACTCTTAACTGTGATGTCGAGGGATATAATACAATTCAATATTTACAATATTATTTTAGTCTATCCACATCGATAGTTTTTGATTGAACCACAGTAATATTATCAGGACTTAAAATTGAAAAAATTTTGAAATTTTAATTTGAAATTTTCTTTTTACAATAAGTTTTTTTCCTGATATAAATTTCAAAAAAATAAATTGGTCTTACAGTTACATTTTTTTTTTTTGAATTTTTTTCTTAATTTTATATAAATATATTTGACCCAGCAAATGTTGTTTTGCTATATAAATTATTTCTAGGGAATTTATAGTGTAGAAAAAACTATAACTAACTTATTGTAAATATGTGAGGATGTGGCAAATGAGTAAAAATTTTAATTTTTTTCGCATTAATGAACGGTTTCAAATTTTTATGGTTGATATATTACTTTGATTTTTATGTACGAACATATTATAACTATAAGTAGGTACGTCCAGATGATCATCTTTTGTGGAAACTGTTTACTCGTCGTTACACAAGGCAGCGAAACGGTCCTAAAAAAACAAACCTATCTACCAATAAAAATATAATTATTTAGTCTGTTGGTTATTGTTGATTTAGCAAAGCAGTTAAAGAAGTTGCAATACAACATGTAGGAAAAATAAAATGTTCTAAGAAAAAATGGTGTAATGAAGAATGCCGACAAGCAGTAGAGAGACGAAGGATTGAAAAAAAATAGAAAGATTAAAAAATAAATAAATATATATATAAATAAATAATAAATAATAATAAATAAAAAAAATAAAAAAAATAATAGTAAAAATAATAAATAAATTAAAACTATTATTTTGCGATGCAACTTTTATTAAATTAAATGAAAAAAGTATTTCAAAAGTATTTAAATACATGGAAAACTATTAATTTTTGAATTTAAGTACTTTCTGAATAGATGTATTTTTTAAATATACAATTTTGTAATGATCTTTTATAAGATTGTATATAATATAGGTATAATATATATATATATATATATACATATACAAATAATCAAATAATATATTGTTTACAATAAAAAATATATGAAATACAATTAATATATTATGTCAATAAAATAATAAATTGTTATAGTGTTAGACTGTTAGAGGTAGATTCTTATAACTCACTATTTTTACAAAATCCAAAATTAGATATTTCCAAGCTTTTTAATTTTTAGTTTGGATTTGAATAATTTTCTTTATTCACTTGTTTTTTTTGTTTTCTGAGGAATACAAAGTATAGATTGAATTTTTATTTTATCATCTGTTTGGCATTACTTTAAAATATTGAAGAATAGAAATATACTTGGATGGTATGTATAAAATAGTGGATTGAATTTATAATGAAAATTTATCTTTAATAGACTGGAAATTGTAAATACGATAGTTATATTTATGTCAAAATATGTATTATACGCGATCGAGATATTTATTTAATTTTAATAACCACTGAAAATCGGGATAGGTGAAAAGGTAAAAAGGTTATTACTATGGGCTGCAATCGGACGGAGCCCATAAATACTTTCTAACAGCAAATAAATAACCAAAAACAGAATTATTGTTGCATGAAAAACAAAATTAAATTTCTTATTGCAATAATATTTATTTCATTTTTAAAAGTTTCATTAAAGACTCGTCGTACATTGATTGTAGCCTGAGAAACAGCTTTTCTAACTTTGTTTTCTAACATAATATATTTTACAATGAATGGATTTAAAATAATAGTGGTTTTTCATGTTATCAGCAAATCAATATTTTTAAATTCTTATAAAACCACTTGTAAAAAATATAATCTTCTGTTTTACGAGTGTAACCAGCCTATGTTCGACGATTGAGTATGATATAATCCTAGTGGTACATCAAAACTATACCTACAGATTGGTTTTAAACTTTTCATTATTGAAAAACAATGAGTTGTCGAAAAATGTTAGAAAAATATTAATAAGCACATTAATCCATTTAATGTCTTTTTGATCATTTAATTTATTAAAAGTAGTGTTTGAAACCGATTTTAAATATTGATAAAATCGTTAAAAACCATCCAAAACATCATCAAAATCTACATTAATGATACTAATAATTTATAGTAAAACCAAAAAAAATAAATAAATAAATACTCTATACTCTATAGTCTATACCAAAATAACAATCATTTTAGAGTAATTTATACGTATACACGAATTGATTTAAAACTTTAAAGTCAACAATGACTGATACGTCCATTATAATATTATTTTTAATCTGTAAGTATGATTAGTATAATAAGTAACATATAATACTTCGTTTTCTTAGGCCCGATTCACAGCCAGTCAAAATAATATAGAATATTATAGAATACGCAAACAACGGAGGTTTCTGGTAGGTAGTAAGAAATCAAAATTAAAATTATAAAAGTAAAAATGGAAAATTAATATTTTAAAACGAAAAATAAAATAAAAAATATGATTAAAGTTTAATTAAAATCCATAAAATAATTAAATCGATAATGGCAACAGTTTAATAATTATAAAATTGATATTTTACATTTAAAATTAAAATCAAAAATTAACGTTTTATTACAAGCCCTGCTCAAAATATAAGCATACCTACCTACCTATACAAAATCCAAGCATCGTATATTTTTTATGGTTGTCGAGCTTATTATTTTTTTTAAATAAAAATACGATTCCAGATCCATTAAATTTTAGTTTATCTGTCACTAATTTCGTGCCTTTATATTACCAATAATATAACGTCGTCGTTGCCCGTTAGAGAGAAGAAGAGCTACTTCCGCTTGCAGTTATGCGATTAGTTAATTCGCTCGATTGTCGAATCATGACCCCAATATCCATTATTAATGTGTTTTTTTTTTTTATTTAAAGAAAGAAACGGTACGCGGCAGCTGTGGCTATTGGATGCAATATTACATTTATATTATTTGTTTGTTTTTTTACCATTAGTCAACTGCTAATGTAATGTATTTATTATAATAATGTGTTTATAATGGTAAGACTATTGTGTACGGATTACATAAGGCTGCGTGATTGTTATTCGTCATCATTTGTCTGATCGGCCAGAATATTGTAACTCAGATCTTATACACATTCATTTAATAAATAATAATAATATGTAGCTAAGCAACAATGCGTCTTTTATTAAAATATATAATATTAGAGCACTCAAACACGTTCGCATTACATGCCACAATACTGCCTGAAGTCTAGTCACAAAACGGTGCAGCAATTTAAACAGAAATCGTGATAGAAATAACTTAATAGTATTGTAACAATATCATGACAATATAATATTATAATATAATACACGCTGAACTGCTTTAGTTGAAAACTTCAGTTCTATAACATTTCATTTATATATACCTATATATATTATATTTCAATTTTTTTTTATTCAAACCTTTATTACGCTTGTTAGTGCAACTATTGCACAATGATTTTATTGAAATTCGTTTCATATATTATTGACAAGTACAATTTCATAAAAAAATAAGTTATTATTATTAAATAATTTAAAACTATCATATTGTTCATCGTTCATCTAAATATATATCTATATTTACCTATATAAATAATAAAAAAATTACTTTTACTGACGGACCGTGTAGATGTGAGTGTGGTTATAGTAATAGTAATTAATGCCTGCTCTTAAATAATAAATAAATCAACAATTATTTTAAATTAAACGGACCATTTAATATTAGTTCAATATAGATAATTATTACAGTAATCGTTGCAATAAATATTAAGTATACTGCACAATAAAATAGATTTTGTACTTGTCTACTTGATAGTTAATGACGACAATATATACCTAATAACAACCAGAGGCTCGTAAGTCTCATCTGACAGTGACTGGGGCTAATAGATTAGTTTTACTTACATTACGAGTTATCGAGATCCGTAATTATAATTTGTTAAAGTACAATGAATAACAAGTGATCTCGCACAGTAGACAACAAAACTAGAACTCCATACCAATTAGAGCCCTGCACGGGCAGAGCTTAGTGTCGCCGGAACTGGGTTCTGGTTGGGCCTGGCCCTTCACTCCAGTGAATTAAATATTCGGGCAGGGCCCCAAACCAATACATTTTTATTTAATTGGACAAAGCAGGGCTTCATTTATGATATTAATTGATAAATGATTTCATTACTTGGTAGTAGTGTATACTGTACAACAGTGGTTTTTAACCATTTGAATATTTGGCCAAGGCATATATTTTAGCGAAAATTCGGACTGGGTCTGGCTATATAATATATATATATTTAAATTTTTTAACTAGGTTGGGCCGTATATTTAAGAGAAATGAATTGGGCTGTTCCAGACCATATATCTAAGTGAAATAAATCTGGACGAGCTTGGACTTCAAAAGTTAAGCCCGTATAGTGCTCTAATCAGTGGCACCATTTGTGGAAGGGGGCGCAGGGTATACATTGACTCCTCTTTTTTTTCTGTGTCTTTATTGACCTGGACTACAATTTACAATGCGCCGATAGGGTTTAACCAATAGTTATAAGCACTCTTCGAGTGGCATCAAATGAAATATTTTTTCTTCACTCAAAAGAGTAAATTCTTATCTTAGATATTCAGACTTTAATAGGTAACAAATAATTAAGCAATTGAATGATTATAGTGGTAGAAAAAGAGGATACTTACAAAATAAAGTTAGATGTAACAGTAAATAGATTTTCTAGACTAAAAAGTAGAAGGTAATATATAATAGCTAAAAAGCATAATTAATTTAAAAAACTAATTATGTATACAGTATGGAATATTAATTATTATAACACGTTAATAAATAGGTATAATATATTTATTTTATTTGGAATGAATTGCATTGGTTAAATGTTGATACATATACTTGTTACGGTCCGTCGGTCTTTGACGGCCCGTGATCGAGAATAATATTATACTTGATTATAATATGCTGTGAAAATTACATTTATTTATTCAATCATAAACTTAATATGTACACTCAATATATATATAGGGAGTTGCTTTTTCACGGTCTGGGCAGGCCGTGATCAAGCCAGTGTTTACCCACACAAGGCACAAGTACACCGGAATAACAGTTTTGGTATGGTTCTGAAAAGAACCGTTTTCACGCCGATCACGATGGTAGATCGACCGTGGTTGGCATTACATAACCCGTTGGTAAATACGTGTGCGGTTTGTCGATATCCTTGAGCTGATCGCGTTTCTGAATGGTCAACCGCCTCCGGATTATAATCCCGCGTCGGTGATTAATTCTGGCTGGATCGGGGTATTTGTCGTTGCGCGCTCAGTCTGCACAGTGTGCTGCTTCGTTGATGATTTGTCTTGATCAGGCATTGATCCGGAACGTTTTATTTTGTGGTAAGTCTGCTGGCTGGATCACTTCTTGTCTCGGGACTTCGGTTCGTAGAGTCGGTGTTGGCGGCTGGTGGTGTCTTCGTGTCTTCGATTTCTCATCGTTGGTAGTTTTTGACAGAATACTGTTTGTTGAGATTATATTGAAGACTGATGATCGTACTGCTTTCTTTGCTTGGGGGGGGGGGGGGGGGGGTATGCCGTTAACTATACCAGGCTTTCGCCTCTACTAGGGGGGGGAGAGAGTATTAAGGAAGATTTTGATGGTTAGTCCAAGTTAACGGGTAAGGCTTAAGTTGTTTTTTGGTAGTTGGGGGGAGTGATATTTACCTAGAAGGCGGATATGATCATGGTCTGAAAAGGAATTTTTGTAGAATATAAGTTTGGACTGGGACTGAATAGATGATTGAATGGATTTAAAATTAGCAGATTTGAGAAGAACCGAATTTTTGACAATATAGGGCATGCCCGTTATTGTTCGTATACCTATGTTTTGGACGGACTCGATACGCCTCCATAGTGAAGGACCGATGAAAGGGGCCCACGAGGGGCCAGCGTAAATAAGAACGGGAGATACGTAAAGTTTAAGAATTTTGAGTCTGGTAGTAAGTGGGATGGGGCATGTACGGTTAACTATGAGGTAGAGCATTCCACGTGTGCGGGTAACTTTTTTAATAATGTTTTGGACGTGTTGTCCGAAGTTGAGTTTGCGCCTTATTGTATTGGCTTGATTGGACCAGTTAATGGTGTGGTTGTCAAGTAGTAGTGGTGGTATGTGAGAAGTATTAGATCGACCGAAAATAATGCCTACGGTTTTAGTTGGGTTAATTTTTATGCACCAGCGGTGAAACCATCTGGAAGCAAGGTTTAGTTGATGTTGAAGTTGTATGGCCGCACGTTTGGGATTTTTATCGAAGGTGAAGAACATAGTATCATCGGCAAAAAGTGAGAGGTGGGCTTTAGGAGTAGTTGGAATGTCATTGATGTAGGTCAGGTATAGAGTCGGGGAGAGGTAGGATCCCTGAGGGACGCCTGCGAGGATATTTCTGGGGGACGAGAATTAGTCTTCGATTTTTGTGATGAAGGTGCGGTCGGAAAGAAAGGATTCGATGATTTTTACGAATTCAGTCAGAATGTTGGGGGGTAGGTCGTTTCTATAGGTAAAGTAGTTGGGAAAGTGAAGTTTGGTAGTCGGGGATAGATGAGTTTCGTTAAGTAAAATAATGTCAGATTTCAGTTGGAGAGCTAGGGAATGAAGTTCATTGAGTTTGTGTCTTATACCATTGGAGGTCCAAAAGAGAATTTTCAAATTATTCATTGGGGAGCGAGAATAGATAGGAAGGATCTAATGGTGGACTCAATTAAGGTTTTTGGATCCTGGTTGTTTGAAAGAGCAGTCACAAGGTTTGTGAGTAGGGAGAGAATCGATTGTATGTTAATTTGAGGGGTTGAGGAAGAGGATATTGAGCCTGTGGTTACTGCAGCGTATGTCGGGGTCTGAACTGATTGTTTTGAGGGAGTTGGAATAGAGAGTGTAGGATGATGGGGTTTTGGTGGAGCAGGGGTATGGGTTGAAGGTTTCGGAGTATTTTGAGAAGTGGGTTTGGATTCCACCTGTTTTTGGGCCAGATAATGTGGACAACACCGGAAGTTTACCGTGTGCGAACTACCGCAGTTACAGCACTTGGGAGGTTGTTCAGGAGTTTTAGGGCAGGAACTTGCCGTGTGGCTCCCAGCGTATTTTACGCACCTCGGCTGATGTCCACAATTGCGGGAACCGTGACCAAAGCGTTGGCATGCAAAGCACTGGGCGGGGCCGGAGGGTTTGAGGGGTTCTACAGAGATGGTTAGGAAGAATAAATTGATGAGTTGGTAGATGTCTTTGGCGTTAGGGTCAGCAGCTAGGTGTACTGCGCAGATTGGCATGGGCTTGTCAGGGGTACCAAAACGGCGTACGAATTTAACCGAGAAGTTTAGCGAATTGAGTTCACTGGTGACTTCATCGGTGGAAATGTCAATGGGGATGCCTTTTAGAACAACCTTAAGGGTGCGATATTCGGGAAGACTGAAGGTGTGAAAGTCGATGTGGTTTTCCTTTAAGGTTGATTGGATGAGTCGGAATTGGTTAGGTTCGGAAGTTTGTACAGTAATTTGGCCGTTAGAAGAGGATTTGGCGGTCAGTAAAGAAGAGGTTAGGGAGCTTGTAGATAGTGGGCGCAATCTTGCACCAGGAACTAGAGCTCAGGATAATAGGAGGAGGTCGGATTTTTGATGGTGCAGTAAGAGGTTTAGTGATTGGCGGGATGGTAGTGGTTAGTGTAAAGGTTGGAGGGGTAGCAGAACATACGGATGAAGAGTAGCAGAAGTCCGAAAGGGAGTCTAGAGTTTCTGAGTCAGAGGTTTTTCGTGGTGATGGAGACGGCGGAGAGGAACGTTGACGCTACCACCTTTACGCTTTCGCAACTTGTTGCCGGCCATGCTTAAAGAGGTAGTGAAAGTCCTGTCGTTCTGAAAAGAACGTTTTATTGTGGTGGAGGGGGGAGATAGAGTTGGTTGGGTAGGGAGTTCTGCGGCAGTGTGAGGGCGCAGCCCCACGACAGTTGATCGGATGGAGATTGCCGGCGCTTTCGCGACGGATTACCTGAGGCTTCAGGCGCTGGCGCTCCGACGATCGTAGGCGCTGTCGTTGGCTTTTAGCCGTTAAAACGGCTGATTACTGATTGACGAGCTGTTGGAAAGTCGTGAAAACGACTGTTTTGATTGGCGCTGTTGCCTGTTGATGGTTGAGGTGGATGGCTTGGACAATCCGGGCGCTGGTGCCCTGTTGCAGAGTCGTAAGAACGACTGTTTTCGTTGGCGCTGTTGCCAGTTGAGGGTCGAGACGGGAGCTGCGTAGACTGAAGAAACTGCAGTGTAGCTGACACGGACGTTAGACGTTGTATGGTGATGATGAATGACTGATGATCGTACAGTGAACTGCACCGGTATATATACCCTCTCGTCCACCGTCGTCGTCTCTAATTGATTGCCTTTGCCTGGTGGTTGACATTGGCTCGGTGCGGTTTTCACTCGTCATACTGGGTGATACTACCTATCATTTATGGTGTTGTTCTTTGTTATTGATGGTCCTGAAAAGCACCATTTTATGTAGTACTCCGTTACATACTAAATATTTTTAGGTATATATCAAAAGACAAACAAATTATTAATAAATAATTTGAATTAATTTAAATATATCCTTCAAGAGTTTAACCCTATAAAAGCGACTTAGGTACATACAAACGATATCTGTATTTAGGTACTATTTTGAAGAAAAAGTGGCCTGCTAAAAAAAAAAATTGGCTTGCTTAAATTTTGGCACCCCTATTTAAACACTGAAATTGGCGCCACTGGCTTTAATACTGATTTGAACTTTCTGCGCACAGTACGAGCTGAACATCCTAACTGGAAAAATATATATTAATATCGCATAATTATTAATGTGAATGAGCGATACTTATCAAAAAACAGGGACAACAACTCTAACAACCTAAAATCATCACATGCTTTTTAATACTGTACAGATTGCTATCATCAATCTATACAAAATACAAAACTCTTCTTCGAGTACTTAAAACGATATACACTTATGGCGACATACCTACATAACGTATATGCTAACCTAACCTAACGTAATTGGCTGCCAAAAAAAAACTGCACACAAACGAATTCAGGTTATTCTTCTACGAAGTCTACATGTATTAATTTAATCCAAAGTTTCATAAAATAAATTTTAAAAACAAGGAAATTGGTCTGCTGTATGTATCAACCCGACCATTCTGTAGCCAACTGTAATGGATCTGTTCAATTTGAGTTCAATGACAAATCATTATACACGATTGGTTCTAGATGGAAACCGTTAGAATATGATAATTCTATGTAATTAAATTTTTCTGTTATTCTTGTTATGGTAATAGTAATTTGTTGATAACAAAAATTATGGCTGATATAAACTAATTTTTCATATAATATAATATATATGTTATTAACATATGAATTATATTTGATATTCATATTTTATTACAAAATAATTTGTCATTTTGCTTCCATCACTCATAAAAAATTAATTTGTATTTACTTTCAAATTTGTATTTTAATTCCAGTAAAAACAACGTATCAGGAACCTCATATTCACATTTTCAAACTTTAAATCAGCACAGAAAATGTAGTACAACATTTATAGGAAAAAAAAACTAAAAATAATCGAAAATTAAATTGTTGCTCAAAAAATGTCAGAATATTGTATTGTTTTTATGTCTAGAAAATGCTAATATTAATATTTTTAAATACAATATATCTTCAGTTATTATGTTGTTCATAAAAATGAGATAACAAAATCAAAATTGTAAAAAATAGATTTTCTTAAATATTAAATTATTTATATTTATATTTTTTCATGATTGTTTAGTAGTTTAGTAACCTGCGGATAATTTTTAAATTTTCCAAAGTACCAAGTTCAATAGATATTATTCCATTACAGTGATGTTTATGGAAACATAATATGTTAAATGACTTGAGATTAAACATCCTGTGATAACTCTTATATTATGTTTTATATGCTTATTTGTATTAGTTATGATATTCATAAAAGTAACATACCGAATCTAATTACGTTTATTTTTGGTAAATTCAGATAAATATATTATTATCTATCACGACCACGACAAGTACAAATTTCAATACAAGGAAAAATATTAAACAACCAAAGATATCATTTGAAAGCTTTTAACAATAGAAGTTGAAAAACGAACTTTGAAAAATACTAACAAAAATTGGGTATAGGTTTTTATTTTAGTATGAATTAAAAAATAATGATATGTTATGAAAGTAGATTCACTTTACTTTTAATATTATACATTGTTAAAGTTAACATTTCACGATAGTATTATCAAAATATAATACATCATGTTTACAGTTTTGTACCTTACAACTTATTTTAATTTTGGTTGATATGGCTATCAATAAAAATTAAAATATTTTTTAGCTGTTTCCATTAAAGTCATTAATTCAATATAAACAATTTTTACTTTGGATCCAATAACTACACTCTCAAAGTTGAAGATCAAATCATTTTTCCTCCACATAAAAACATCTTATATTTGTTAAGACATTTTCAGTCAAAAAATATATGAAAAACACATATGATTGTTACACTAATATATATTATAATTTTTTATACATAATATGTTCTATTACGTGTGTAACCATATCGAATGATAAACATAGCAATTTTTATAGCTTCCGATACAAGTAATATAAAACAATCACTAATTCAGAAGGTACCTATGTAGTTATATTATTGTCACACATAGCCGATAGCCATAATAGGTACTTACCTAAAACTACGTCCGTCTCCATCTACATAATTATGAACGACCCTGAGCATAACTTTACTAATTACTATTTACTACTTTACGGTACTTCTTCTACATTCTACCAAAACACAATCCAACAATATTCGCTGAAACTAGCAAACCAAGGGAGAGGTTTGGGGGTTGTGAGTTGTGACCCCTACCCCAGATATTTATGAAAGTTATATATTTCAAAGTGAAATTATTTATTTTTTTTTTGTTTATCTATTTTTCATATGAATAACCTCTTCCGAAAATATATCCTAGTTGTGCCACTGTAGCAAACGTATAATTTCCAAAAAAAGAAAAAGTAATAGTTTTCAATACGATCAGAGATCGAAATATATTAAAGCATTCAGTCAATTAACTACTACTACGTTTGTAAGAATCGCCAATAGTTTTTATCACTCAAAAGGAACCTACATTATTTCAAAACTGCGCCTTTAAAATCTTGAGCCTGCTGGCAGACGCCCCACTGCCCCCTCTTTAATCCGGCCTCGTTCTTACATGATAATTAATTAACAAGATCTACAAGAAAACATTTATAGACGATATAAAAACAACTTCAGAAAATAAATCAATGAAATCGGAAATCAATCTTATCAGCCCTGATCAAATTAACCTAATACATGGATACGTCTTGTGCTAATGGGCTTCAAATCCAACCCCATTGAGATTTTAAAGAATTCAGCCCATAAACTACCATTAGACATTAGAAGAATATACATTACATAACTTTATGCAGTAGAACACTTAAAAAAAACTGACAACACTCCAAACAAATACCAAGAAAAAAGTATAAAAAATAATCCGAAGATAAACAAATAGACACACATCAACTAATAAAAATAAAATCCGAGACTATTCCGTCTTGGAAAATTCACATTGACATAAACATAAATATATCAGGATTCAATATCAGAAAACTAAGTCCAAATATAAACAGAAATAATTTTCATAACATAATATTATAATAATTTCACAACTAAAAACGTTATTATACAAAAATGTCCGAAGAAAAAATGTCCACGGTAAAAATGTCCAAAATCAAAAATGTCCGCGGTGAAAATGTCCGAAACCGAGAATTTTCGAGGAGAAAATGTCCCAAATCAAGAATGTCCATGGTAAAATTTTCCAAAATCCAAAAATTGACTGATCATTATATAATAAAATGGGAACACCTTGTATCACAATATAGTTATCCATTTCAAAAAAAACACTCTGTATGGCGGTGTATTTTCTATACTATGACTGTGAATACCTACCTGAAGATATTTATAACTACCAACCTAATTTGTGATTAACATCATGTAACGGTTATTACGATAAGATTATCGAGACAATTTTGTTACAACGTATTATACATAGGTAACACCTAATTAATATTTTTTTTTTTTATATTATTATAGTCAATGTTGTAAATGCGCATTTAGTTCTACTATTATGTAGGTATACTGTGTATAATATTATATTTAACCTGTACATATTTTTGATTAAAATTTTAAAAAGTATGTGAGGAGTACAACAATAATGAAAAAAGTATTGATAACTTTTTAAAATGTTTATCATTGACGTTTATAAATTTTAAGTGTAAATATATTATATTAATATTTGTGTAAATTATATTTTTTTTTTGTTTTTGGACAATTTTACCATAGACATTTTTGTTTTTGGACAATTTTACCATGGACATTTTTTTCTCGGACATTTTTACCCAGATTTCTACAAACACATATTATACATCAGAAACTATTTAAAATTACACCGGTTATAGTGAAATATTGGGTGTAATAACCTAAGATTGAAAGTTTTGGCAACCTTCTCCCTTAGACGATTTGAATGCCTCATCGGTGGAAGTAATTATATGGTTATTTAATTCAAATACAATAATTGGTACTATTGATACCTATAGAAATATTGTATAATATATTATAATATAATTTATAGTCTGGTTTCATTATTATTTTTAAAAATCAACAAAATATGTACCAAGAAAAACTTTAATTTTTATTCATTTTAAAAAATTTTAATTCTTGTGTAACTAATCTTCTGGTCATGTAAACGTTTTTAATTTTAATTTTAATACAGTTTTAATGCTTTTCAAGAAATATGGTTGAGAGTGAGCCTAATATTTTAATGCAGAATTGGGAGGATGATTATTTAATTGAAACTGCAATTGAATCACCTCGAGTTTGGAACACGTTATACGATGAAATTGAAATACAAGAACTAAAATCTGATAGATTTGATGAAGTCCTTAAAATGATCGAAGTAAATCATAATACTAATTAAAATTGGTAAAAAGTTGATGTACATAGATCAGTGACTTCATTTATAAAGGGCGCCAAGTGCTTATTATACCAGTAGCTAAGTAATATAGTTTTCTTACATTTCTATATTACAATTCATAGTTTTTGTAATAGTTAGCATTTCTATATGATTTTATCATAATTTATGTCTTACCTTTATTATTCAATTAAAAAGTTTTCACAAATAATACATGGTTTTCGCTGTAACAATTGTACTGTAATACTGTAAAAACAATAATAATTTTCTAATAAACTAGGTAGCTGATTTCCGTGCACTTTGTTGCCCGTTAAAAATACCTACTCTCTATGATTCAACATTTTTGGTCAATTCATCGTTTATACCCGGCTAATCACGATTAAAACTTCCCATGACAAATTCCCGGTGGTTTACCCTATCTTAATCTTCATAAAAGATTTTTAACATAGTCATTTAAAATACAGGAATAAAATAAATTCAATCATAACATTTCATCTCATTTTCAGCTTTATAAAAGTGAAACAATTTTTAAAATTGATACCTAATAACATAAGTATTTCTTGCAATTTTTTTCAATTTTTCCCAATCACTATGAAAAACACTAGGACTTTTTACTTTTTAACCCCCACAGTTCTAACTAGATCACGTTATCTACCTACCTGACACCTGTTGTCAACCTCTATATTGAATATTATTATAATTTCAAAAAAGCGCTGACACACAAAATTATAAATATTATAAAATCTATACATTCCTCATCCTTGTGCGAATCTAAAGCATTACTCAACAAGACAATAACTGTATTTGCTCGGTCAGCAATTATTAGTTAAACCGTCATAGGTATTTTATAATATATAATGTTTTATGATATTTACGATTTTCTAAAAACTAATAGGATCATTACATCTATGATGAACCATTAATTCAAAGTAGTCTAATGCATACGGACAATGGATCTGTTAAAGAATACTTGTACTTGGTTCAAACTTGGATGAAAGACACTCTTTCAACTGTCGCTGTAGAACAAAAAACTGGAAATGTAGTCGGATTTCTTATATGTCGATTCAACGAAATACATAACAGAGATCCTGAATTCAGCAATCATAGGGTAACAACTATTTTTTCAACTAGGTATTTACCTACCAACATTTAAAATATGAGTATTACAAAGTGGCACCAGGGGCGGAGTGGCTCAAAAATTCTTACCGGGCAAACAGATATTTTCAGGCTATTTTTTCAAATTTAATTTCTTACCACTTATTGTCTTATTGCTAGATGTGTGCTTGCCATTTTTTTATTGGGTGAAGTATAAAACAATTTATTTAGCCTGCAATCATATTGCTAGAAGATATTATCAATTTATTATCATACACATTTTATATTCTTCCTAGCTTCTATTGTAAAGTAGGTAGGATTAACCATAAAAATGTTTATTCATTATAATATCAAGTATTTGAACCAAAAAACTCCCTCTAAGTAATCTTATAACTGAACACAGGTTTTATTTTATATTTACACAAATATATCACTACTATAGAAATTTATTTTTTATACTTATATATTAAAAAAAACACCTTGTTTTAGGAAATTTATTAAATAATATTTTACAATAACAATTTGCTAAGTAAATTAATTTTTTGTTCGATGCTAAAAGTTTCTTGGTTTTCATT
Source organism: Diuraphis noxia (assembly GCF_037042655.1). Classification (NCBI taxonomy): domain Eukaryota; kingdom Metazoa; phylum Arthropoda; class Insecta; order Hemiptera; family Aphididae; genus Diuraphis; species Diuraphis noxia. The sequence continues at coordinate 51,929,133 of NW_028301711.1, forward strand.
CATAAGTTCACCAACATCTTAAATAAGAAAAATATTAAAATTGTGTTACTGAAAATATATTTTTTTGTAAGTAATATATATTATATGCTGTTTAATTTTATTATTTTAATAACTATTTAGTCACAATGATAAAAATTAAAAATACATTAACATAAAATCTAAATTAATTAAAAACTACAAATTATAATTATTCAAAGTAAATAACTATTAATATTATAATACTTGAATAAATACCTTGATCTTGATTATCAACATTTGAAACTGTAGCATTATTAAAAGTACCAAGGTCTACATCATTCATTTTTTGTTCGACGCTAAAAGTTTCTTGTTTTTCATTCACAGGTTCACCAACTTCTTAAATAAGAAAAGTAATACCATCAGCTTATTTACATGAGTATATATGCATTGACAAAAATTTAAAAATTTAAAAGTTAAAAAATATTAAAAATTTAAAAAAAAAGTAATAACATACTACCAAAGTAGGGCATCATTTAAATAAAATTGTATTTATATTATATTTTATTACTTATAAAATATGTTTATTCGAATATTTTTTATTCCAATTTATACTTATTCGAATAATTATCTAGATAATATTATTTTTCCCAATTCTGCATACTACAATACGTCAATCTCAATACCTATACCTTTGAAATATGAATTAATTTTTTCACACTTTTGCCCTATCACAGATAAGAGCTTTTTATTTTTCTCTTTTACCCTCTCATGTCCTCCTTTTCGTTTGTTCTTGTTTTTGGAATTTTTATGCATATCGAAAATAAAAAACAAATCGAAAATTGCACGTTATGTAACTTATTAAAACTTTGCGGCTTTGTTTGGATTTATTCCGTATTGATCGTATTATCGCAGATTATACAAACTACAAACATAATCTGTGGTATTTGGTAGGTATTATTAAATAAAAATGCAAGCCTGTGTTGTTATTTAAACCATAGTCATATACTTTGTTGTTTTGTGTCAATTACAATATAATATACCCCGTTTGGCATAGGTGGATAGGCGATATTTGGCCTACCGGAAAATTTTAAGAAGGGGCCTCCACATCAAAAAAAAATTTAATAATATATGATATTAAAGGGCCCCATTACCGAAATACGAAGGGGGGCCCACCGGGAAATGCCCGGTTCCTATCTGCCTATGCCGTTTGGGATGAATAACTATTTATAGATTGTGTGTTTTACTTGTCTATTATTATGATAAGACGACCGATAATAAGAAAACGAGTTATCACAACATCGAGTATTTACTACTTATAGTATTGGTGGTTCACATATCACATTATTAATTTGTTTTCGTTGTTTTTACAGTTATCAAAAATAGCTAAATATTTTAAACGTTAATTATTCTCATCACACCTGCAGGACCAGGGCACTTCTTATATAAGCAAGCCAGGCCATCGGGCATTGTCCCTGCACTCCACCCCTGCAAGTGCCCAAGTACTAATTAATTATGAGTTTTCATTAATCTGCAAAAAATATCAGCTCATTTACACGAACACCTATATTAATTGCAAAAATTAAAAAAAAAAAAAAGAATAATAAACATTTTACCAAATCAATTTTTAATTTTACATACCTACGTTTATTTAATCCACAGGTATATGAAGGTACGATATTGAGAGAGCTGCAAAATTTCAAACATTATTTAACTAAAAGGGGTAATGCATATAAACACAATAATGTGGACAAAATGTTAGAAGTATATTCATGGTTTGTGCTTCCTCAATTTAGAAGTAAAGGTTTGTTACTTAATAATTTATTATCCAACTTGTTATTAGTGAATATGAATAAGTCGATATTTTTAAAATGGTTTAAAGTATGCAATGGTGGGCATTAACTTGTTAAAAAGTTAAAGTTAAAACAAATTAACTTTTTAACTTAACTAGTTAGTTATTTTTATTTTTAATTTATTAACTTATTCAGTTGAATTTTGTATTTTTGTAACATAACTTTTTATAGTTAATTATCATTATTCTACAGTTGAGTTAATTTTAATTTTTTTTTTTTTATCACATGGAATGGACAGATAAAACTTATTCTTTCGATAATTTATTTTTCTAATAATATTGTAAAATAAAACATAGTAGACTTACAGTAAAATTTAAACTACTACTGACATACTAATACAGACAAGTTTAGTATAATTTAAAGTTTGTAAGTTAACATATACATAAGTTTCTGATAACAATGTATTATAATAATAATTTTAAGTTTAATGTTTGCACAGTGCTAAGCGTCTTGGTAAATGTTTGTACAAATCAAAATACTAGGACAATTTATGACTTATGAATAGGTATATGTTCAGTTTCTCTTAATTTATTCATTTATTTGAATTTAGGCATCGTTAAAATATAACAATAATATTGTTATTCTCTCCTTTGAAGTCAGACATTCTAAATTATAATATAAACATATTCAAATTTCCTTATTTATTTATTTAACAGTACCTAGGTCCTATGTTTCGTTCCATAACATCTTCTGATATATGTTCTCTAACTGTCTTGCATTTGTAATTTCGAACCATTATATAAATCAATTATTTGAAACAATTTATACAAGACAATATGCCCCACTTTTAGAAAGCCAACTAGCCCCAAATCATTTTTTTATACTTTTGAAGCAATTTGAACATTATGGACAATAATATTATGATTAAACAATACCTGAATCGTGTTCTACATACCTTTTATAGTTATTTTACTCAGTTGTAAATTGTTAAAAAATACAATTTAATTAGGTAAAAACAAAATTTTTAAAAGGTTAAAAAACGAAAGTTGATAACAATATTAAAAATATATATATTTATATAAATATATATTGATTAAAAAACTAAGAAACTATCATATATCACAACGATTCGTATAACGATGGTCATAATGCTGTTGATGCAGTATGTCCAACTAAAAAGCTCGATTTTAAAAATTGACTTTATCAGCTTACCCCGATACCCAACTAGCCCCGGTCACCCCTACTAAAAAATTATTTTTACAATAATTGTAAATTGGTAATTTATAAATACCCAATAGTTGAAATATATTTATGTTAAAATACCATAATCACACATGGTTCTATTTTTAGTGCGTGATTACTAAAGATTTTATTACATTGATACTTTATTAGGTACCTATATTACTTAGGTACGTTAGATGGTAAGTTTATTAAACTATACTTGCTAAGCAAGATTAACTGAGTAAAATAGAATGAAGTTACCATTAAGAATGATGGGCTAATATGTTCATAATGTAAAGTTGGAGGATATTACCTAATAATTAGGATAAGTAGAATTGTCTAGGAATAAATACAAATATATTAATTCTAGACTGGCCGAAAAACAAATAGCCATGTAGAGAGTGCAAATACTAGTGATAAAGTAAAATACAACAATTGGTGAAAAACAAACATTTTACATATCAAATTTAACAAGATCTGGTACGATATAATATATGCTATAAATTTAATACCATGATAGAAATAATTTTAGATGAAAATATAAAACAATTTGGATAACAGAACAGCCCAGTACATGTACCAATTTTATGAAAATAATAACAAACTTAAAACATGGACAAATAGTTATAATAAAGAAAAATTGATATCTTGGAGCAGAATTAATTTGATAAAGTCATTGAAAGCCAAATTCCAGCCAATCATTCCAAATGAAGATTGTAATTCATTAGTTAAGAGAAAACCAAGCTAAGTTGAAAATATAATGTAGAAAATGTATATATATATTATATATATATATATATATATATATATACCTATTATCAATACGACATAAAACGGAAATGAAAATAACTGTTTGGTTTTCTGGTGAAAATGAAAGAAACGAGTTTATATAAGCGTACAATAAAGACAAAAATAATTTCTTAATGGATTTGTGATGAATAGCTAAAAATAAAAGGATATTAATATCGGACAACGCAGTACTTAAAGATAATTCAAAACTAAATATTATAAATTGAATGGCCAAATGGATTATTTTAGTTCAGAATTATTGTATCATAGTACTAATTATGATAGTAATTCTTGTATTGACCATTATATTATGTTTCCTTTAGTTAAATAACATAGATCACAAGTATATATTATATAAGTATTAAGTTATATATTAAGTATATGCTATTTATAGATAGAGGCAATAATGAAAATAAACAAACAAAAAATACAATTTATTTATACGTATTATACTCTTATGTAGGTAGTTACGTTTAAAAAAAAAAAAGAAGAAATTTGAGTAATTTATAATCATAAGCCTTAAGTTTAATCTTGTATTTCTTATGCACAAATATATTTTATGACTTATTCAATACCTAGTATCTAAATAACGCAATAATAACGACTAACAATTCTTCGAATAAAAGGAAAATAACATCTTGGATGACGACTAACTTCTTCAATTCTATTAAAATAAGAGATAAGATAAGTAAAACAACACTTAAAACCCAAATTATATTTGATTGGTGATTGCGTAAGTAGTATAAATAAAAAATAATAGAATATGTGAGAAATGAATATTATAATACCTACTAATAAATTTAAAAGTCATCTAAGCATCCAACGGATAAGTAGGTACAAAAAACACTTGGAATATTATTAGGACAATGAGTATTAGGCAGTAAAAACTAAATACTAACACCCAGAAATTGTAGCTACATAATAATATTTTAATTGTTTTAAACAATACAACTTATAATAAACATTATGTCCAATACATTTAATGATTATATTTTTCATTATAAATGAAAATATAGCTATACAAGTATAGGCAGATATCATATCAAATAACGGAAACTCTTGGTTTTAATAATATACCTATGATAATAACGGTGATGAAAATATTACGACAATTAACATAAATGTTTTTTTCTGAAAACGAACTGATGGCTATAATAAAATTAATTCAGAAAGAATGATTTGGTCATTTAATAGATAACAAGGATTTGGTGTTATTCTAAACTAATGCACCTATTATTATAAATTTCAGATTACATTAATAAAAACCGCTCGGCAGTTATATATTTAGCAAACATGAATTTGATAAAAGTATATTTTGATACATATGTACATAAAAATCATTAATTATTCCATTCAAAAAATGTTAAAAGAAACGTCGAATTATTCGTTCTAAAATAGCCTCAGCAATAATTAAAATATTAGAAAATTGAACTTGAAAAATGTATCATGATTCACGAATAACAAATCCATAAATGAAATACAATTTTTATTCAAAGAATATATTGGTATCTAAGAATTAAAATGTTTTTATAGCGTATTTTAATAATTTTGTTTACGATTCTCTTTATGTAGGGAAAATATGTATAGAAATATTTTTGGACATTCCAAAAGCATTCTACTCAGTTTCAGATGAGAAACTTTTAGGTAAATTAAAAAAATAATAATGGTTATGAATATTTTTTGGCTTTTGTTTTAATCTCGTCTATGTCATAGCCTATATAAGCTTTAAAACTAATGAAAATATAAATGATTTTCAAACAATAAGATATAAATTTCCCACAAGGAACCATTTTGGGCTTATTCTTTTTTCAATTTTCGTAAATGGTTTACTTGAGTTAGGTATTATTTCAATACCATTCAAGTCAGTATTATTTTTGTAAGTTTATAATTAATGTGAGTTGGAAACGAAAGCGAATTTAAGATTAGTAATAACTAATAAATAATAATAAGTTAAAGGAATTTAAAAAATAGCTAATCGCTCAATAAGTAACAATAAATCCGTAATTATTCCATTTTTCTTATGTAATATAAATTATCCAAAAGATACTATTACCTATTGTTTTATTATTATAGACTGTAGTAAATTTCATGAATCTAAATAAAGTACACCCAAATACAATTTTTTAAATTATGTTCGAAAAACATATAAAATCGGTATCACACATTGAAAATAATAATATTCATACCAGAAAAATTATACATTTAAAGAATAATTATGAAATGTTTTAGACATTATAGTGATATCATATTCATAAGAGTAATTTATCTGGCTAGAGTAAAATATATTTTGACATAATAATATGGTTAAATTGTGTGAGTGTCAGCTAATAAAAATGCCTTAAAAAGTTAAAACAACTCGATGCAGTTATTGTAGACTGTAATACTGATAATTTTATTTAGAATTATATTAAAACATAATTCAGTACGTGTACATCAGCTGACCGAGACACACGTGTATTGCCGGTCTACGTTAATTGCATTTATGGCTCCCGATAGCAGTCCCGATAACACTCCAATCGATAAGGTATGTTGTTTTATTATGCCCCCCTAGCCTAGTAACATCATCACACATCCATCTCTTCACGATAGATGACATAAATTCAAACCTCAACTCCACTATACTTTCAGTTCAAAATTCCAACACTCAAAGAACGTTCGCAGAAACTACCGCCAATGTCCAATTTCCTAAAACATATCAATGATAATATTTAATACTATTGAAGACAAACCCCCAAATCAAATATAAATGAGCATTTCGTCAACTTACTGATCCAAACAACATTAAATTTGCTTTACGCGTATCTAATAACCGATTTTGTATCTACTTTACAAACATAAATATTGTAGAACAGATGTTTCGCAAACTCCGGACTTGCCTTAATCGGCTCGTGGACGACGATGACTCGTGCTCTGATGGGAGAAGGTTACCACAATAATGTGGTATTGTTACCACAACGTGCATAAATGTCGTCCATATAGGTTTGGAGCCGAAGAGTCATTTGAACAGATATCGAACTTGTATCACAACGATCAGCAATATCATACAATACTCTCAGAGTTAATAATATGGAGCCCTATTGATGCCATAGGTCACCGTGTTAAGGTCATACTCCTTCAATGCATCTACTGGCGAAGCCTTCCACAAAATATGCTGGTACTGCCGGTAATCTGCATTTAAATGTATCTGCCTGTACATCTTACATATGTCAGAGGAGAATGCAAAACGATACCGAAATCCGAACAAAAAATCAACTAAATCACGTTGAAGATTAGGACCAACATACAATGCGTCATAAAGGGACTGCACTGAATCACATCGAGCTGAAGCATCAAACAAGACGCGTGATTTACTATGAATAATCCCTTGTTTCCATACAGCGTGGTGTGGAATCACATAGATTCCAGGGTTTTGATTACCTGTCATGTGACCCAAGGCTTCATATTCGGCCATATATTCACGATAGTCAATTCCCAGCTTCTAATTTTAGCCTAACTTCTGTACAAGAAGTTCAAAACGTTTGGCCACGATCAGTTTCATGCCATCGAATGTTGGAAGAAGCATGTCTTGCCTGAGTGGTAGTGGAACCCTGTAACGGCCGGTCACATCATTGATGGTTTCCACTTTGAACTTGGCTTCGCAGCATCCCTGGTTCATGAACTGAGGAGGAGCCTCTCTGGTTCTTCCACCTCTCAGAATCTCTCCATTAGTGACTCTATGGCAGGGTTGAACGTCGCTAATAGGCAATGTGCACTAGGGCTAGCGTCCTGTGAAACTGGACCAATTAGCACCCATCTAAAAGCAGAGCTATATGCCGTTGGAAACTCATGACCAAGTAAGCATAATTCACTAATCCATACCTGTGGAAAAACGTCAGCCTCTAACAACAATTCCGCCGGAGCTGGGGTATCGAGGAAAGGATCTGCAAGCTTCGGGTGGAAACAGCCTTCTCCTACACCGACGGTCAACTGTTAACTTGACAGGTCTGCCGTTATGGTAGACAAAACCCACGCCATGACCATTATGACCGGAACTGGCTCATAACAAGATCGGACCTCTAATTTAACCTTTCATAAAATCTTAGGAATAGACTGACCAGAAAACCCTGTCAGTGAGGCCGTTCATCTTGCCCATCTAAGACCTAGCCGATCTAAACAACTTTTCTTGTTGGTGCTGGTTTGAGACCCAAAATCGAAAAAAGCCCTGACACGTTGAAGATCTCCGCTAACATCTCGAACCAACACTATTGCAGTACCGAGTAACACAGACAAAGAAGATTGAGAACCAAGCATTACGATGGCTGGCTATTGAGCTGCAGTACCCTGACCTGTTTGAACATCTCTGTGAAGAAGCAAATGGTGACACGTTCGCATTTGGAACAGCTTTCCTTGCATTTGTTTTTGCATTTGCATTTGGCCTGTGTTGATTGCTGAAACATGAAATTTAAAATCTATGTTTCGATACTACCACATATCGATCATCTACCGACAGTCCTTTGAAACTGGTACAATTGCTTAGCTGATGTGATCCATCACAATTTGGGCACTTAACGGACTTTGACTGCGTTTCCACTAACGATGTGGATGTATTTCAACCTTTCTTCCATTCCTTCTTGGAGTCCGACGGTTTAAATGTCCCTCTCTGGTACCAGAGGAAGACGGAGTTCCACCTGTCAATTCCAAAACTTGGATTCGATTCTTCACAAATTTAAAAAGTTACTGTGCCTTCGGGTACTCTCCCTTGTCATTTAAAACGGATGACGTGACGACAAAAGCAAAGACAGAAAGGCAATCGAAAACAGCAGAAAATCGCCTAAATCTGGAATTTCGAGAGATTCGAGAATTCCAAAATTATCATCACAAATATTCAAAAATTTATTTAACGAGGAAGCCGATTCCTGTTGAATTATCGGAGCTGATAAAATTGTAACCAAAATAAACAACGCCAACTTGCGCAGTTTATCGAACCGTTCCACTAACGCTTTCCAGGCTAGCAAATAGGTGTCATTCAAAACCGCTATCCCTGTTATGACCTTAGATGCCTCAAGCTCCAGACAACTCAGGAGGTAGTAGAATTTTTCAATGTTGGAAATGTCGGTGCGACTGTCCACTAGAGTAACAAACCTATAGTGAAAGCCTGCCCTATCTGCCAGATCACCTGAGAACCGAGGGAGAGGGATTTCTGGTAGTCGCACTGAATGCGAAGGCTGAACTGCCGACACTGTCACCACTGGCAATATAACCGAACCAGGAGGTATAGTCAAACTGGCTGTTGCATCTGACTCTGAGCCACATCTTATCATCTGATCATAGTCTGGGCAGTAAAGAATTTTAGACCTTCCTACTCGGTAGACAATTCAAAATTTACACGGACCACAAGCCATTAACTTGATTATTCAATGTAAATAATCCTGGTTCGAGACTTCTACGTTGGAGATTAAAGTTAGCCGAATACCAATATGAAGTAATTTACAAAACCGAAAAGTCCAATACCAACGCTGGCGCACTAAGTCGAATAATGGAAGATAAAGTTGTCCACACTAGATCCCAATGACAATCGGCAGGATCACTTATGGATTAGAAACTCTTCCATTAGTATATCTCGGATAGCGAATGTCAAAATTATCAGAACGCAAGTGTCCAAGAGATAACTGGAGATCTCTTCACCATTTTGGAAGAATTCCATTTATTACACTGCGTGTTTGCGGATCTAAAGCTAAATCGAGGTATCGCCCTGGAATTTCGAAGAAAATTCGGACACTTACAACATTTAAAACTTAAACGTCCAAAGAAACTCGTAGTAGCATATTTTCAGCTGAGATCACGATACATCAAACGTTAGAAGACATGTACAATTCTTTACGGAACCTTCGACTTTTTTGTCAAGAATTTGAAATTCAGAATCTAGTATGCCTAAAATCAGTAGCGGATCAGACCAATTAGATTAGCCTACGGTACACCGTATGATCAGATACATATTTCAAGACTCAGAAATCAATATACGAATATTCTCCAAACAAAGCGTTGTTAGACTAGATAAACAACAAATAATAAGTGAGCATCATAAGACAGTATTCTGAGGATACCGTGGAGTTAATCAGACGGCCAAGTGAATTAAAAATAATTTGATTGGGAGGGATTAAGTCAAGATGTCGCTGATTTCATTAGCAAATTCATCCTGTCAAATGAACAAGACATCATCCAGTAATACCAAGCAACCGATGGTAATCAGTACCACTGCGTCCGAACCGTTTGAAAGGGTTTTCGTCGACGTAGTTGGTCCACTGACTCGAACGTATCAAGGAAATGTATACATTCTTACCCTACAATGTGATCTGACCAAATTTTCAGTGGCAACACCCATGGCTAACAAAGAAGCTAATACTGTAGCGTTCCATTTCGTCACCTCATTCGTGTACATTCATGGCATGCCACAGTATCTTATAAGCGATCAAGGAACAGAGTTTCTTAATAAAATCTTCTCCGAAACATGTAAACTAATAGGAGTGAAACGAATTAATACATCGCCGTACTATCCACAAGCGAATGGTGCACTAGAGAGAAGCCATCGCACGCTAGGGTAATAATTGAGACACTACGTAGATTCAGACCAGCAGAATTGGGACGCTCGCATACCATACGCCATGATCACCTACAACTCATCAGAACATCAATCCACAGGCAAACAACCTTACGCACTCATCTATGGGAGAACCTAAGTATTAACATCCCTAACAAAACCTCCAGAACCGCAATACAACTACGACGATTATCAAGAAGAACTCAAACAGAGGCTACGAGAAGCTCATCGAATTGCTCGAGAATGTCTAATGAGGAACAAAATTAAAACTAAGGTTAGTTATGACCAAACGGCAAACCCAATAACGATCCTTGTCAACGATAAAGTGTTTATTTAGGACAATAAAGGGTAAGTTAAGCCTAAATGGTTGGGCCCATACGTCGTACTAGAAATCAACGAAAATGAGAATGTGACGATACAGAAAGGAAAACGAAAAACTAAAGTTCATAAGAATCTAGTGAAAATATTTAATGAATAGACATGGGGATTACCCAATTTGTAAATATATTAATATTTCTTTTTTATTTAAATGACTAATCTAGGGTTATATTTAAGATACACCTTCTTTTTAACGACACTCAAATGCATTAACATTGGGGAAGTTCTTGAATCCATCTGTAACTATTTTGTAACATAAACGAAATATTACAGGCTAGTAACGACTGTCCCATTGGATGTATAAGCAGAAAGAATTACACAACTTCCAGAACGTCTGATTAGCTTGAATACTTTTCCGAATCATACGGGCATGTACTATGAATTCCGGGAACACATTAAACTTACGCACACAGAATGGAATCTCATAACTTTCGTGGATTTGTCCAATTATAGTTCAAAATTTTAGTCATTAAGGTCAACTTATAAAGCCACGGCAGAAGTCTGTACTCAGCTACAATACAAAGTTAATGTGACTGAATTCTGGTATCCATGCAAACAATTTGATCAATCCATAAACACCTATTTATTCAAGATTGAAAGCTAATCTAGCATTTGGACAACAATAGGGCAGGACAATAGTGTGGAAGAACGAGTTCGTCGCAGTTTTGGTACTTCGTTCAGTAAACTGGCCAAAGTGTTATTCAGCTCGAAATCATTCTTAGATGTAAATTCGATTTTTCAAGGAATTAAAGATTTGTCTATGGCAAGACAAGCGACAAGTGATTTGGTAGCGAATCAAACTAGATTATTTCAAACGACCATGAGTGAGATTTAAAAATCAATCAGCAATATTTCCGACCACCAACAAAAGCTCAGAGAAAATTTTCAACTCCTACAAACCCAGGCAATCAAGAATTCTATGATCCCCATACATTAGCTCAGTCAATTGGGCTTCACTTCTATTAAAATGGTAGAAACGACATCTTAAACGCTGACTTCCTAAACATTACAGAAACCAATAATCCTCCCTTCATATAATATAAGAACCAAAGCTTAGAGGACATTCTAAATGAACCGATAGTATTATGTGAACTAAATACAGGCCTAATAGGATAAAAAACCATCAGTTGTGGATCAGACAAAATCTCATTTATCTTTTTACAAAACCTATCCTCAAGTGGAATAGCTCCTACTACTTGAACTATTCAACCAGATTTGGCGATTGGGGACATTACCAATCAAATGGAAAAAAATGCTATAATCACCCCATATCCAAAAAAAAAAAAAATAATGACCGAACTGGTTACTGGTTACTGGTTACTAGTCTGGTAACTGGTTACCGACCAATATCTGTCCTGTGTAGCATGAGCAAACTATTAGAAAAAATAATATACAATAGACTATATTGGTTTGTAAATAAACATAATCTTCTAACAACTTTTCAACATGGATGCAGAAGGCACCACCATTCCACCACTGAATGTCACGTGAAAATAGAATCAGAAATATTGGAAATATTTGACATGGCTACGGTCGTATTGATTCTGGTAAGCGTCCGTGGTTGGCCAGCCGTACCCTGTTGTGTGGAGGCAAATAAAATAAAATACAGCACAATTTGTTTCGGAAAAATTAAGTTGGTTTCTTTATTTGTAAGGTTGGCATGACAGGTGGTTGGACGACTGTGTCGAACACAATATATATTTATTAAATTATAATGAAGACGATCTATAGCGTGATGGTCGTACGGTTAATTTTATCGTCGTAGGAGACAATAATAAAAATGAACTACGAATAGTCGGTACGACGGTCGGATTACGAGAAAGATGTCGCTGGCGGCCGGTACTCGTCCGGCGCAACTTGTCTTCCCGTCCCGCCCTGAGCCTTTTTAGAAAAGGTCCCCGACGATGTCGTTGCCCGTGGTGGTGGTTGAAAAAGTGTAGACTGGGTCGCAACGGTGCCTGTACTTTGTACTGGTCGTCGTTACGTACCGTGTCACATTGGCTAATAAACAAATGATGATTCTTATCAGTTTAGATTTACAAAAAGCTTAAGACATTTTTTGACGGCAGAGTTGTAGAATTACTTATAGAATGGAACATTGACGGAAATATTATAGGACACTTAACTAGCTTCCTAAGCCAAAGAACTTTTCCATTAAAAATCAGAGATATATCTCTAATACCTTTGTTTTAGAAAATCGAGTACCTCAAGGCTCTCCGCTAAGAGTTTTCTTATTTCAAACCGCCATCAACAATCTCCCCAACATCATGCCGAAACCAATCAAATCAATTATCTTTGTTGGCGATACACACATCTACGTTAGATGAAACTCAATCCCTTCAATAACTAAAGTACTACAAAACTGTCTCAACAAACTATAAAAATGATGTCATAATTCAAGCTTTATTTTTTCTCCACGCAAAAACAAATGTATTCTTTTTTCCAACAAAAAGACCATAACTAAACCTAAAAGCTATTTAAATTCCATCTGTTTGCCTTTTGCTAAAAACATCACTATTTTTGGTCTTACATTAGACTAAGCTTACACGGAAGCCTCATATTTTGAAAACCAAAAAATCAGTGTAACAATTATAATATGTTACATGATACCTAAGTACCTATATGTATATGTACTACACGTCTACACACTTAACATTATGTACGATTAACTACTGACCAATACAATAATACTAACACACACTCATAATTGTAAGGCCTATGGTCAATACACACCATGTATGAAGTAAGTTAGTTCACTGTGTACCTTAGACCTCAACACTCAATAAATATCGAACTCCGTATAACTACGATACAGTCAAATAGTTGGATAGAATATAATTTATATAGCTTGTGAGTATTATTATTTGTAAGTGTTTAATCTATAATAAAACTTAATGATAACTGAAACGGAATCCTAGTTATTTAAATATATTTAAGATCCTGTTATATATAATATATATATATATATATATATATATATATATCTACCCCTGGCTACGGTAATTATATCTATAGAGTCCTACGACTCTCATTGGATATCTTATATTTAACTTGTCGTTCCCCCGACCACGTTACATCAGCCTACATAAGTTTAAGAGTAATTAAAACGCTTAGTCATCTAGAATGGGGTACCGAGTACTCCATTTTATTAAATCTATATAAATCACTAGTTAAATCAAAACTAGACTACGGCTCAATTTGTAATGGAAATTCTACACCTGTATAAAATGAGCAATTGGAGCCTTCAAAAGTAGCCCTATCTCCAAATTATTAGCCATCACTGGAGAACCTCCACTTCAATTACGCAGATTAAGACTATCACTCAAATACATAACTTGAATTTTGTCTACTCCTTATAATTCAACTATTCATTATTTAAATAAAGACCAATCTCCATCTGTATATGATTTAAACACGAATCTCAGAAAACCATTAAACACAAGACTTCGTAAAAAAATCTCCCCTAACACAATCTTTCAATATAAAACCTGCCTTAACCTCACATGAAAATTATATAACTATGAAATTGAAACCAGTCTTAGTGCCCAAGTAAAATATGAAACACCCCAAATAGTCTATCGAAGTTTATTTAATGGACTAATTCATACGAATAACTATATTAATTTACAAATCTATACAGATGCATCAAAAACTGCAACAGACATAAGCCTGGAAGTTATACATAAAAGTTGTACTCAAGTATTCCAATTACATAGCCATAGAAGCATTTATACTGCTGAATACATAGCTCCTTTAAAAAGAGTCAAAACAGCTATTATACTAATTACGACAAAATTGACATTTGTTCCGACTCACTCAGTGTCCTATCAAACATAAAATATAATACTCAGATCAATCCTTTAGTCATAAATATAAAAATATAATACATTTATCCAATAAATACCTACATACGTTTTATAAGACTCCGGGCACTACCATATCAGAGGAAACGAAGAAGCAGACAAAGCAGCCCGAAATGCTATAAGTAACCCCAACTCCTTAACTCGTTTCACTTATGTACCCAGTTGATACACCAGCAAGGGCGCCCGCAGAAATTTTCACCTGGGGAGGGGAGGGGCAAAGTTTATATTATACATAGCCATAACATATTATTACCTAGGTATAGTATTTTACAGTTGCATTACAAACTTAGTAAACAAACTCATAATATGATTAACTGTAGGTATAATCTTATCAAAATAATATATGATACATCAAGAGCACTGAAAAAAAATCTTATAAATCATTATATTATATTAACTAGGTATCTAATTTTATAAAAATATTAAGATTATTAGTCATTAAATAAAAATTGCATGCGCCTAGGCTCCATAGCAAACAATTTTATTGTTTCATCTATAATGTTTGATTTTTGAGCTTTCACATAAGTTTTGTAAATATTCATTAATGCCAAGCCATTCAAGCGGTTCTCAGTAACAGTACTACGAAGCCATGTTTTAAGTCTTTTAAGCGAGCTAATTTAAAGCAAATATAAAACATAATTAATAATTGAAGTAGTAAAAATAAAAAATATATTATAAATTGTAATACAAACCTAAAAGACCTTTCAACGCTAC
Source organism: Diuraphis noxia (assembly GCF_037042655.1). NCBI lineage: Eukaryota > Metazoa > Arthropoda > Insecta > Hemiptera > Aphididae > Diuraphis > Diuraphis noxia. The sequence goes on from NW_028301711.1 coordinate 51,944,423, forward strand.
ATGTAGTAAATGGAAGTGTAGCTGCTATTAAAAGACATTTTTTTATTGAAGGTAGAAATGTGACTTCATCAAATAACTTCAGAAAATCCATATTGTCATTATTTTTGTCTTTCCACATATTATTGTAGGCCTTCTTCAATATTCTCAATAAATTCTCCATAAAATGATTTTAGATTTTGGATGATAAATTCTTCTTTTTTTTGTTTGTTTTAAGTACTCAGGATGAACTGAAATGATCTCATATTTTGAATTATCCTCTGGGAACTTTTCATTTAAAGATGTGATCAGTGAATCTAAATATTGTATATAAATAGATTTTCTGTAGAAGTCTTCTGGAACTGATGAAGGGGAGTTATTTCATAAAGTTTGTTTTGAGGATACTCTTGGAGTCATTAATGTAATGCCAAGTTCATTTAAGTACATATTAATATCTTTCATTAAAATTAGAAACATTTCTTCGTTATTAGCTCTGTCATCACTGATATATTTAATAAGGTCTTTAATATGGTGTAACACCAGGAACGTTGACAAATATTGCATACAATTGTGTGGGACTTAGATTGGCGACAAAAAACCGAAAGTAGATTAAGGGAAATTAAACACACAGTCGAGCATCGGCCAAAACTCATCTATTTAAATCGAAAAGAGGAAGTAATCATAAACGACTTAAAATTGGCCACACAAAAGTTACGCATGGATACCTAATGGAAAAGACCGAACCTCCAACATGCCGCTTTTGCAGTTCTATCATTACAGTCCGACACATCATCATCCACTGTCAAATCACGGAGTCCAGAAAAGAATGTGAAATACCAGACAATCTATATGAAGCTATGTGACCCTATGCTGACACAGAAAAAATAATCACATTTAAATAAAAAATTGAAATTTTTCACTTAATTTAACCTAATTTACATTACCTATTATGATTCTTCATTGTAAAAAATCCTTATGTACATAACTACTTAATCTAATAATTATTGTAAGCTAATAACCATGATTTTGATGCTGTAACAATGAAAAATAAGAAACATAATTGAAAAATAATAATTGCGCAGATTACTTATTCAAAATGATTAAAATGTAAAGTGTTTTTTATAAACTTCGATTACACAAATGTATAAAAATAGATCAAATATTCAATATCAAAATAGTAGATATGAAAAATATCACCTCCATTTAAAATTTAACACTAACACAATAACAATGCAATAGAAGAATAAAACTATTTAATAATAATTTTGCCTTATTATATTCAATATTTAAATATAAATATGAAATCAAGAATAACGTAAATGTACCTAATCATTTTATTAAATAGTAAAATACTAATCTATAATATAACTATAAAAATCTTCTCGTACCTGTCTTTTTATTCCATTTTATTTAGTTTCTATAATATTATATACCTATTAATGAGTAATATTTATGTTATAATCTGATAATTTAATATAAAATGTGAAATATCTGCTCTCACTACAAGTTTATTACATAAGGGAAAATGCATTGAATAATAATATAGTTAGAGATGTATGTTATATTATTTGTAGAATTAAAAATTATTTTTTATGTATTTTATTATGTTATGTATACAAATATGAAAATTATTATGTTTTACGTTATTTTTATACAGTATTTGACACCAAATGATTTGTAGTAACTATGTATAACTCGCCTGTTTGTATGTCAAGGTATATGACTATGTTAAGTACAAATTGTACTAATCGTAGTAACAAAAAATTAAAATCGTTAATTACAAATTTTGTTTATAAGCATAAAATTCATAAAATTTTTGTGATTTAGGTTTATAAGCATTAAGGTTCAAATTCTTTTGACCCAACACAAGGTTCTCAGTAACTTTTTCTTAAAATAACTGTAAAAAAAACTCCAAAGTCGATAAAGAAAACATTTTGTGAGCGTATAAAATTTAAATTTAAAATATTGTGCGCGCATAAAATATATTATAATTTAAATATAAATAATATAATATATCCTAGACTGACAAATCATTTCCGTCCAGAATCGTTTTTCGTATATAATGATACCTGTCATTGCATTCAAATTTGACACATCCATTATTAGTGATCTACTCTCCAACTCTAAAATAGAGCAGAGCGATACCCTTTTTTTTTTTTATATTTTACGTGATCAAAAAGAAAATATATTTTAAAATAAGTGTTTTTATTTTAAATACAGATAATTTGAAGTACCTACTAAAAATACATATTTATAAGAACTAAAGAGTTATTTGAATACTATTTTACTAAAATAAACTTTTACTCGTATACTTTACAAGACAAGTGATATATCGACACTATCACTATATCAGTGATATGTTTAAAATTTTAAAAATAAAACATCCCGTATAATATTCTTTCGCTCTTGCGTTAGGAATCGGCACAGAGTTACTGAAAAACGTCATAGAGAGGCAACTACCCGAGTACAAATGGTTCGACATCAAAGTGATCGCCGGCGTGTTCACCGACAAAGTGAGCCAACGTATTGCCACGTCGTTGGGAATGGAGACATTATACGAATTCGTATACTCGGCATGGACCCCTATCAACAAAACGACTGGCGAACAAAAAGAGTTCTTCAAGGAAATCGTCCGGGAAAATTACTCGGCCAAAGTGATGTGTGTGAATGTCGGCCAGTCGTCGTCGTCGTCGGTTCACAGTGGTCACCGGTCGAACAATATCGACGAACACGACATTACTTTGTAAACCATTTTCACTCGCCAATAAAATAAAAGATGTTTTATTATGTTCAAATCACATATTTTTTATACAATATTTTAAAACATGTAACTTATACTTGTATTACGGGGTACTGTGATATATTATTATGTAATACACAATTCATTCGAAATGATGTATCAGAAAGAATAAAAGATGTTCATACCTATACTGTATTATATATAGGTATATATATTATACCTATAGATACAATTATATATAAATCGGGCGTTCGTCGACGAATTGTCTGAAATTGCTCATTCCGACACATTATATTATTGTACATATAAACATTTGAAAGCAATGATAAATCATCGGATTTGAAAAATGATTATGAGTTCCCCTAACAATTCTTAACTAATCGTGATAGTTGCTTACGTATTTTTCACGGTTCTATAGGTTTTGAAGTTTTTCTCGAGACCACTGAATAAATCGTAAAACGCAATGCTTTCAAAGTTTAAAAGTAGGTACGAACGATGGACTAGATAAATATAATATATATAGATATATATAATTGTCGTTTTATATAAAGTTTTGGAACTTTTGTGCTACGAAGAAAAAGTGTCCACAAAAAGAAAAATACCTACCTTACAAAAAAAATATAGAAAACATCACTTCTGGAAAACCAACACATTCCTCATCGATTCACTCGGAATTGAATCTAAAAATAAAAAAAATAATAATAAAACAGGCCAAAAACAGTTCATTGAAGTGTCAACGCAGTAGGTACACCGAGCTGTCAGGTATTTCGAAGGTAGGTACAGAACTTTTTCGTGGCAATACATTTCTTACGTGTTAGTTATTATAATAATATGAAAAAGCGCATCAACTGAAACAGAAATATATGTACAAGTTTACATGTGTTTTTTTTTTTTGTGTCTGTCACGTTTTGGGGCAGTAAAAATGCTTCGATTATTGACTTCAATACCTCGTTCGATCAGAAAGTGAATCTAGTTGGTACTTTGGGGGGTTAAAAGTAAAAAATAAATACTTTTCTAAATAATTGAGAAAAACAAACTAAAAATTAAGGGAAAAACGGGAAATTTTACGCACACTCATTTTTCGACAAAATCGATTTTGGTTTTTGATGTAACTTTAAAACAAATGACCATAGATACATGAAATTTTCACCTAATGTTTATATAAGTATATTCTATCCACCATGCAATTTTCAAAAAATTTCGACTTAAGTTGAACTATTCATAGGCATTTCAAATTTTCGATCATTATTAGTTTTTTTTTTTAATTAATATCGATAAAAATTTATTTGTTAGGCAGAAAAGCTTGAAAATGTAATACAAGGCTCATAATATATTTTTACAATAAAAATTGAAAAATAAAATAAATGCGTAGTCACAATTTTTTTTTTATAAGCATTCAAAGTTTGAATTTTGACAACATATGTAAAAATCACGAAAATTCGCAAATTATTTTAAACTAGAAATTCATAAAAAAATTTCTTTTTAAAACTAAGATTTGAAAATTTTTAATAATCTATAATATATCCTAGACAGATAAACCCTCTTCGCTCAGAATCGTTTTTCGTATACAATGATATAATATCATTGGATTCAAATTTAATTCCATCCATTACAGTAACCCACTTGTAACCTACTGTACAGCAGAGCGACATACACGACTTACCCGCTTTTTTATATTTTGTTATATACATAATATATACAATTTATTTACTGTTTTTACATTGTAAATTACTTATAAATTAAAAGTATATTATCATTATTGTTTTTATAATTGTTTAGTTTTAAATGGTCAAAGCTCATGGCTATGTTGCAAGGACGCCGCAAGGTGGTACAACCTTTCCAAATGATAACAATATCCACAGTTTTCTATTGACATAAAAATAATGATAAAAAATTAAATTACTTCAAATTTTAATCTGTTGACACAGTCAAAACCTCTTGAACGACCTATGTAAATTCATTGATGAATTTTCCACAATAAAAACAAAAACAAAGTATTACCTTATAAATATTTTATTCGATTTATATTAACTTGTAAAAAATAATATATAGTTACCTAAATAATAGTATTAATTATCTATACCAAATTTATCTACAAATTACAAGTGAAAACTTAAATAATATATGTTCACTAGTAAGTTGTTATGTTAATTAATAATTAATATACAATTTTACTAGACACTACTCAAAACAGAGTTTAAAATAAACTTTTATAAAATTGTTTAATTTAATAAGTGAATAAGTCTTAATAATTTATGTTAGTCAATCTATTAAGAGTTAAATAAATAAAATTAAAATATTCAATAAATGTTTTTTTTCCTTGTAGAGGATACCTGTATCGGTGTTTTAAAATTATTATAAATCACCGTTTAAATAAATCATACGCACGATTTATGCTTGACAGTTGAGGATAACGAAAATCAATAAATAAAGACAAATCATGCTTAAAGCCAATACTCAATAAATATAATTATAAAAAAATGAAAACATATTTTACTTAAAAAACTATATAAATCTATATTTTACATAAAATGAACTTTTAAAAAAGAGTTGTTTTTACAATTAAATCACGGTGGAAATGGAAACAATTATATTAACTGTATTATACAATTATATTAACTGAACCTACCCAATATTTTAGGGTCTTCTGTCAGTTAGTGTCTTGGTGTTTAATTTGAGCCACAAGGACAAGATGACCGAGACATACTACACACGTCACACATCACAATGCAAAAAATTGTAGATTGAATTTTTACATAATATGATTGTATAATATTGATTGAAAGATTGGAAGCGAAAAAAAATGTGTATTTGATTTACTAATAAAAAATAATATATGTTAATATGTTATACCTTAAATTTATATTCAATATAACCGTACTCAATACTCATTTTCCAGAATACTTAAAATAAGATTGTCTCTTATAATTGAATATTTGACAAAAATATATGGCCATATACTTGCCTAGTCAAATAGTCAACACATATTGTTCCCTGATTCCTGCAACCATTATAACAAATTTACCCATAAATGACTCTACATCAGCTGATCTAACACAATATCTTAACGCACCTATTAACACACAAACGTCAGATACATCTGAATAGATCAATATTAAATATCTATTAAACTACAACTCTATGTTTAACAGCTAGTACGCCTTATTAAAATTTATCAAAAAATTCATCGCGATTTTTTTTTTTAATTGGAAAATATTTAAATCATGTCTCAGTCCTATTAGGTATAATTTTCAATTATAAATATATATATATATATATTTATACAACACTAAAACTGCGTGGATAAAATAATTTATTAAACATTATAAGAAGTTCAAACTTAGTTCTGTATGCATAAAATATGCATTTCAATTCATGGTAAGCTAATAGTATGGCGTAATTACAAATCTTGACGTTCACAAAGTAAGTAGGTAAATACTAAATACACAATAATTATTGTCAAGCAGATACTCAAGATCCTGTCGTTGCCTTGGATATAATATTGTGTAATGAAGTATTTCCAATGACTACCCCACCAAATACGATTCTAAAATTTCATGAAATTTATTTTTTTTTTTTTTTTTAATATTTCATTAATTTAAATTTAAATCTAGAGTAGAAATGTTATTGAAATATTTTTTACATACCTAGTACATTATACAAATTACATAAAATTCCTATAAACATACTTTAAAAAATTTCTAAACACATGAATTACCTATATCGATTTCATAATTCACGTTTATTTAATATTTTATAATTATATAGATTATAACGAATATTAGGTCATAAGTTAGAAGTTCGGAATGTTAAGTTTGAATAAGTGCCACTTTTGTTGGTATATTATATATTTTGAAAATTAGAATTATTAGTTTTAAGCAACTTGATATCTAATATTATTAAAAAAATTTACTTATAAAACATGATTTAAGCAAGGCATAAAGCCATACAATTAAAACGTACAAAATAATAAGTAATTATTTAAATAGTGTTATAATTTATTAGTTCCATAAGTAAGCTTATCTGCCGCTTTAATCAAAACATTTTTCGATTGATCGTATTTCTTTAAAGTATAATTAAGAAAAATAATTTTAATTTTAAAGTAAGTATCTATATCCTAAACAAATTGTATTAATCAATGAGTAATTTTAATAAAGTTATATCTTTATAATTTTTTCAAGTGTTATTATAATAATCGTACTAGAGTAAAATCATTTTTTCAATATTAAATATATTTTAAATAACATTATGTTTATCTTGAATAACTTTTTTTTTAATATTTGAGATTAATTTTAATCTATTCCGTTATCATAGAATTCAATACATTCGAGAGCTATTAACTATTAAGTAAATATATATTATGTACTATTTTCTTTATAATAAGTTGCCAGCACTTAACTACATTAATTTGTTTCCTATTGTTTTAAAAGTCGTTGTTTCATAAATAAGAATTATTCGCTAACCAAAAATATCAATTATTTTAAAAATTAATTTTGAAAAATGAATCTTGCACAACTAAAGTGTCATTTAAAACTGGTAAGTCTTAAGTGTAATCAAATTATACAACAGACTATACAAGTTGTATAATTTCGCTGTTAACATTTGAATTTTTTTTTTACATTTAGCTATTTTGTTCAGTTTCATTATGTTTTGCTGATATTATAATTGGTAGTTCATATGTCTACTCATCTACACTGTTGGCACAACTTCGTGAACCTTCATCAAATATAAAATTAAAAATTGAACAAGAATCTTGGATTAGTATGTAACAACCTAAATTTTTATGCATTGATAGGTAACTATAAGTTTATAATAGCGATATAAAAGAATTTAAAAAGTATATCAGTGAATATTCAATATTTTTTTTAAATACCTACTTATTGATAAAAGTGTGAGTTAACTCCACAAATTTGTTATTTTTCAAAAGGTTTTTATTTTAGTTATTAGCTCTACCCATAACACTAAAAATGCGTTCAATTAGGTATAGGTATATTTATAGGTAACTATATTTCATTAATTTCATTAATTTCTTTGAAAATAAAAATCTTTTTTTTTTATCTCAAATGGATGTAATTTGAATTTTAAAAAATTTATCAGTCCTGAAATATAATCTCCTTGGTCCTTGTACAAAATCATATAAATGTAGTTTGGTGTGTCACGGTGTTTCGCTTCAATCACAAACGTTATGATTGTGAGCATGAGTGTCACTATGGTTTCCAAATAACTAACCACCCAATTTCTTAGTGTTAAATCTTTGCACTCATACACATATACCCAACCTATCGAAACATCCAGTAACCATGTATTTGATACCATAAAATTAAAATAATTTTGAAATAGCGTGAAATACTGTGTTTATATAAATACGATAATACTTATAATTTTAACATAGTAATTAATCTTGTATTATAATTCTAACTTTAATATTGGTCATCATTAGTTAAGTGCAGAAAGTTCAACACAAATGAAAGTGCGTATCGTATTTAAAGACTTATAATAACTCTGCCGTTCTAAGTCACTAACTTGGTATCTTTAAAGAAAAAATGTTTAAATCTAATTTTCTATTGAAACCATTCTCAATCCTAATCTTAGTCGTTCAGATAACATTTAAACATTGGAAAAAAGGGCGGTGGTAAACTCGCCCGATTGTATGGTAAAGTCTCCCGATTTTTAAAACTAGTAAACTTTCCCGATGGTAAACTCTCCCGGGTAAATATTATGTTTACCCGAAAGAAATGTGTAAACTCTCCCGGGTCAATACTATGTTTAGGTACCTGAAAGAAATGTGCGAACTCTCCCGAGTTATTTTAAATGTTATTGCTACTCTATCAATTGGCAGAGATTGTAATTATAATTTTTATTATGAATTGTATTACTGTATTAAATCTGTATTTATCTTGTGTTAACCTGTATTTTTCATTTAAATATTTAATTACCGTTAGGGTATTTTTAATTTAAATATTTAAAACGATATCGACTATAATGGCTCAACCAATTCTAACTGTGTAAAACGAATAATACTCCATGCTCCCCAGCTAGCTTAGTAGTACTAAAGTAGACCCGGGAGAGTTTACATGTTTTCTTCAGGTAGTACTGAACTAGACCCGGGAGAGTTTACATGTTCCCGTCAGGTAGTATTGGACTAAACTCGGGAGAGTTTACCATCGGGAGAGTTTACATGCCATTAAAATCGGGAGAGTTTACAATCGCCCGGAAAAAAAGGATAAATTCAATAATTTTCTACCAACAGAAGAAAAAAAAAATCAATTCAGATAGAAAAATAGGTAGGTACAGTAATAGTAGGTAGATAACACAATATTATATAGGTGGTTTTTTTACCCTTCCTTACTATGCGTCATAGACTAAACAGTATATTCTATAGTTCCAATATATTATTAATGTGTACATAAATCGTTACATACATAACTGGCGAGAAATTAAAATTAAAATGATTAATTTTTCTATGGATATAACATACCTAATCATAAATAAATGTAAATTTATAAATAAAATTATAAACAGAAATCATTTAATATTATTTATTATTTGATGAACAATTCTTAACAACCTAGGTTGCAACAGTTATCATGCTGGACGAGCTACAGTCAATATATAATGAAAACTTCTTGGAAATTCAAGTCACGTATAATTTTCTTTTGTAAAGTAAAATGTTATATACATTTATGGGGGGAAGAGTCATAGATCCACTGATCTCACTATTTGTGAGAAGCTGACCAATTTCTACTGTTCTCCATGCAAACTTAGTAATTTTACTGGTTATCGAACAACTATTACCTATATGTTGACAATGAAAGAGTCGTGCGTATCGCGTACTGACGATATAATTAATAATTATAAATCTATAATCTATAAATATATATAAGACTATCAATAATTCTTATACGATTAAAGTTTATCAGAAAATAAGACAGTATAATAATGCATACCAAATACAACATTCTCTAAGAATAAGATAGTTGTGACACGACATTAATATTTATTTTTTTTTTTGACCATTATCATTGATCGCCACGGCTACTAAAAAATGAGCTGATGGTCGCGTGTTAAGCATATCTTCCAACACTAAATTGGCTGTATGTATTGGTAAAGCCGATGGCTAGACCCAGATCTGCCACGATACTCATCAGAGAGTGAATAAGATTGTCCTGCTAATGCGTGAATCGTCACCACCTCTCGATGAATTACTTGCTTGTTTTGGCGGAAAGCAATGTTTTCTAGTCACGAATTTACAGTTGAATTTTGGAAAGTTCCACAACACTGCAATGTTAAACTATTACTTGGTGTTTAATTCAAATGTATGATCTATTATCAGAAAATATTTTACATTTTTTAAAATAGATTTACATATGTTTTCCATTAAATGTGTCAAAGAATACCGGAATAAATTATACGGTAACTCATTTAAAGCAGATGTATCTTTTTTTCTCTTTTGATTATTATAATTAAAAATTAATCAAGTCCAATTTGATACACAAAAATTTCAAAAAACTTAAAGTTAAGTAAAAACAGATATCAAAAAAGCGGGTAAGTGGGTATCGCTCTGCTGTACATTAGGGGGTGGGGTGGACCTCTGACTAGGGTAGGTTAAATTTGAATGCAATGATAGGTATCATTGTATACGAAAAACGATTCTGAACGGAGATGGTTTATCTGTCTAGGGTATATTATAGGTTATTAAAAATGTTCAAATCATAGATTTAAAAAGAAAATTTTTTATGAATTTCTAGCTTAAAATAATTTGCGTATTTTCGTGATTTTTACGTATGTTCTCAAAATTTAAATTTAAATGCTTGTAAAAAAAAAATGTGACTATGCATTTCTTTTATATTTCAACTGCTATTGTAAAAATATTTTAGGAGCTTTGTATTAAATTTTCAAATCTTAGATATAAAAGGAACATTTTTTATGAATTTCTAGGATAAAATAATTTACGAATTTTCGAGGTTTTTACGTATGTTGTCAAAATTAAAATTTGAATGCTTTAAAAAAAAAAATATGCATATATATTTATTTTATTTTTCAACTGCTATTGTAAAAATATGTTAAGAGCCTTGTATTAAATTTTCAAGTCTTAAATCTAAAAAGAAAAACATTTATGAATTTCTATCTAAGATAATTTGAACATTGCCGTAATTTTTACGTATTTAGTCAAAATTTGAATTTTAAATGCTTATAAAAAAAAGTCGTGCATAATATGTATTTTTATAATTTTTTAATCACTATAAGAACAACTTATGAGGAATTTATTAAATTTTCAAGTATTTTGATAGTGCCAAAAAAATGTTATCGAATTTTTTTATCGTCCAACATTTTTTTTACCGACACTTCAAAAAAAATTCTCAAAAAAATTGAAAATTTCAGTGGTGTATAAATAACTCAAAAAAAGTCAAACATTTTTGAAAATTAAACTGTATATAGATAACACTAACATAAACATTTTGTGAAAATTTCAAGTATTTACAGTGATTAGTTTTTGAATTACAACCATAAAAAAAAACGATTTAGTCGAAAACTGACTTTGCGTAAAAATTCCCGTTTTTTTTTGTTTTTCTCGATTTTTTTGAAAACTGTTGGAAAATGTTTACTTTTTACCTCTATAATGCACCAAGGATCTTCACTTTTACATCGGAAACCACCCCCAAATCATTGTAAAATCAATACATTCATCATTTCGTTCAGAATCTAAAAACATTAAAATAACACCACTTTGAAATCATTAATCGAAGGACTAAATTAAGATCAATAACATTTTATTTAATTCCTAAAAAGTTGGTATACTCATCATGGATACCTCTTAGTGACTTAGCACGGCAAATTACTAATAATCAAGTACACTGATGGAAATATACTTGGAAACTACTGAATTTTAACTGATCAGGTATAGTGAGCGTTACCCACATTTTATATAATAAAACCAAAAATCATTATAAATATATTATTTATCAATCAATTTTAATTATACCTATTACCTATACCCATAGAGTATATAGAGGTGCCCTTATTGAAATAATATGACAAGGAAATGGAAACAAAACAGTGTAGGCAAACTATAGAAAATATTTTATTGTATGTAAATTATAATACTTACAATATTTATTGTATTTTAATTATATTACTTATTACTCATAAATCATAATATCAATTATACTATTGCCCTTTAATCTTTATTTATAATTATCAATATAATATAATATTACTTTAAAATTTAATATTTGAACTATAAGTTAATTAAAATAATAATATACTAAATCATTTGTATACTATATTGTATCTAATATCTATAGGTACCTGTAATAAATTATCAGCTAGTAAGTAATAATATTATTAAATAATTATTTGTTTGGAAGTTATACATTTTAACATGGAATAGATTATGAATATTTAGAAGTTAGATCTGAAGTCCATCAGTTGATTTGCACAAATTAAATAGCATAAAAAAAATAATAATACCTAGTTTTTACAAAATCACTAACATAAGGTAGAACTAGTTAGATAGGTAAGAATTAAAAAAATTCAAAATTAAATAAAAAACTTACTACAAATAATAATAATAATAAAATATAGGTAGGTAGTACTAAATAATTATAGTAGTAATAGTCGATACATATTTTGTGAAAAAGAGAAAATATGATTATTGCTCTTTGAACAAACCCTTGTTCTTTTTATCCAAAATTCAACCATAATGATGAAATTCTGGTTTTTCTCACCACTCTTACATTTAAAACAGTGATAAAATAGTATATAATTGTATTTTACATTAATAATACAACTTACATAGGTCAATCTAAATAAAATAAAATATTCCTACATACCTATGAAAAGTTATATTCTTTTTAATGGAACTTTCATTGTAGGATCTACCGCAGAAAACAAAGATCACCATTTTTAATATAATATAATATATATATTTTATTATACTAAATAAATAATATGTATATAATATTATAACAGTATAATATAAATAATAGTAAATACTATTATAGTAAGGTTAGGTATATAGTAATATCTGGTGAGGAAATTATCAGAACTATCAATACTTAAATTATTGTAATACATCAACATCTTAGGTTTGTTCTTAAAATAGTTTCTGGATAGAAAGTATTAGAAAATATTCAAAATGTTAAATTGATGGGATTTACAAAAATTTGAAAATTAGCGCTACCTATCAATTACATTGTTAGTTATTAGAAATAAAATCCGACATGTTTTGCTTCACATTATTTATAATATTCATTATGATATGGCGCCTTTATATACTTTATACCTAAAAATATTTTTTAGCTAGTATTCAAATGCTTCTTGCACCTGTTGGTTTAATCTTAACTGGAATATTAGCAGATAAGATCGGAAGAAAAAAAGCAATTCAAATATCTTTCATACCGATGATTCTAAGTTGGCTAACACTTATGTTTGCTAACTCCTTCACAACAATTATGATTGGAAAAATATTACTAGGATATCCTTTTGGTAAGTCTCAGTTTCATTTTTAGATACAATATATATATGATTACGCAGGGATTGGAAAAATATTGTTAAGTAACCATTGCCAGCAACTAGCAGAGTAATATAACAAGTTCTGAATATTGTTGTACATTGATATTTAATTTAGCATTCTGCTTTTCGTTCAATGGTTCATTATCGTACAAATTTACAAAGAAGTTCAGCTTAAAAATGTATTTTATGTGCGGTGCTCTGACAATATGATCATTACCAAACTTTACCTGCAATATTTTATAGTTACAGCGTAATTAAATAACAATATTTACATGGCGTTTTGACAGGGGTAGGCAGTTGTATGTGTCTGTACATCGCTGAAGTGTTTCCGGTTCATCTGCGGGCATTGCACACCGCTGGGCCCACGCTGTTTGTAGGCATAGGCATGTTGCTGGAATGCGTCCTGTCCATGTATTTCCGGTTGCAAACAATAACAGGCGTGCTAAGTGCAATGAGTGTCGGTGCCTTCATCATGTTGTTCTGGGTGCCAGAATCGTCCAAGTGGCTCCGATCCAAAGGAAAATATGAAGAAGCTGACAAGGCGGACGCGTGGTTCGACCTCAGCTGCATCAACACAGCCTGCGACCAGTTTGGTGGTGAAAATCCTTCCGGAGAGGGCAAACGCCCTCCAAGAGAGAGTGGAAATCTCTCAGATCAAGCATCTTGTTGGTCATTGTACGCACAGCCAACCGTCTGGAAACCCGCGCTCATCACGATGACGTTCTTTATCTGTCAACACTGCAGCGGTGTGTACGTGATGATGTTCTACAAGGCCGACATGATCCGAGATTTCCAATTGCCGTGGAACGACGTCACCGTGGCCGTATTCCTGGCGGCCGCACGCGTGCTAGGCGGCATCAGCTTCGGCATTCTGCACCATGTCAAGCGCCGTACGATGCTTGCAGTCTCCAGCGCTTTGATGGCCGCTTCGCTGGCGTTCATCATTGCGTACATCTCCGCGTTTCAAAACGTTGAACACCCACCGTACGTCAGCACGCTTGTCTTTGCGTTAGTCGCATTCATGTTCTTCGGTCTAACCGGCGTCGTCCCGCTGCCTTGGGTACTCTGTGGTGAGGTGTTCCCAATAGCAATTGCAGGTAAGCATATAATTATTGTAGAATGTATTATATTAATTATTATAATACCCACGCGTTGTGAATTTTGGAGTCACGAAAAATCATGACTCTCCTTCTGGTATAATATATCTGCAATTTTCAAGTGCTAATCCACGAATGTAAGGTGTCTGGATTTTCTACCTCTGGCAATAAATCTTTAAGAACTGAAAGAAAAAATTTTAAAGGGAAGTCGGTTTACGTACACTTTTCATTACACTTGTTATTGATATCACTTGATAGGCATTATTATCAAAAGGAGGGGCGGGTATTTATCTGAATTATCTGTATTCAAAAGGAGGTATAATGAAAATAATTTCACAAATAAATAGACACTATTTTCAATAAAAAAAAAAAGTAATCATCAAATTAATAAAACTATAAATTTCCACAGCAAATTACAATAATTCATAATTAATAATTATCAATTACTTGCAATCATAGTCACTTTCTAATAATTTATTTTGATTTTATATACCTAATACAATGGGTACAAGGTACATGGTACATGTATATTATATTATTATGATATAAAATAATAAAAGCATAAGTAGTTAAAATTGTTGTCAAATGTTTACATTGAAAACATGATAAATACTGTAAAATTAAATATATCAATATTCAACATAATATGTAGGTATTGTATATTATGGTAAAATTGTATTGTATCAATATATATTTAATAATATCGAAAAATGAAAATAGAAATAATTTAGCCCTCCTTCTCAATCACCATCTGTGTTATTAATTATTTAGTAGGTATAGTGAGTAATGACTAATTATTTTTTTTTTTTTTTTTGTGTATTTGCAGGTACAATGAATGGATATGTTCAGACTTTTGGATACATCTTATGGTTTTTGGTCGTAAAAATGTATCCATTATTAGTGCTACAATTTGGAATAATATGTATCTGGTCAATATTCACTATATTCTGTGGTTTGAACGTTTTATTTGCCATATTTATAATGCCGGAAACAAAAGGAAAATCTCTGGACGAAATCTTATCAAATTTTGAATCAGAAAACAAAAGAACAAAGCTTAACCACGTACCGTAATGATATTTTATAGGTTAAATAACAGAAACTATGTTAAGTCTTATTATATTTTTTTGTTACAGTTTTATTTGTATCTATATTTGAATGTAAAACAATATGTATATAAAACTATACAATTTATATAAATATTGATAGATTTTTAAATCTACTCATTAAATCTTCTTAGTGCCTATCCATATCGTACTATCTATACAAGTAGTTAGGTAGGTTGGTAGGTACATAACTGCAGTAGTTCATAAATGCACGTGTGATGTCTACCTGTATAACATTTAAGTGTAAACAAAGAATGTCCACATATTGTACAACATAAGACGATGATACACATAAAGTTTACCGATTATTTTTAAATAAATTTATATATTTTTATTATATTTATTTATTTGCATGTATTTGTATACATTGAAAATATCACAACATAAACATAATATTTAGATATTTAAAAAGTAAAAATCACACTCATTGAATATTTATTATAATATGATTTTTTTTTATTCATACATAAATCGAAAAAAACTAAAAAGTCGATAATTTCAAATGATTTTTTTGGGTACAAATGTTCATTCGAACATTCCAAAATATGTCATTAATTAAATTATACTAGCTGATCCCAGTGCACATCGTTGACCGTTAAAAAAAGTCTATACAGTATTAACTTATAACTAAGAAACTAAATTTTCACCATAAAAAAGGAGAATTTTAACTGTGTCACAGCGTTCTTATCTTTTCGATAATATCTAGGTATATATTAAATGTTATTGAAGTTTGAAAAACTTAAAAATATCAGATTTTTAAATGTATTATACAATATTTCTTTTTAAAGATATCAAACAAATAAAAACGCCACGGCACAGAAAATATTATCTTCTATATTGTGTTAACTTTTGGTGTTTCTAATAAGAGTATAGACTAAGTAGTTTTATCCCGTACTAAACAATTTTTTAATGCTATACGCACTTGTAAGACGGAGACAACACATGCGGGTATCACGTTCTCTTAATTCGTTACATTATCCATATAAATATAATATAAATAACTAATAGAATTAAATTTAAATTTTAAAATATATATAATTTTAAAAAGTAAAATATTAGAACAAAAAAACATATTATTGATACATATTCATCAATTGAAGTTTGACCACTGTTATAAAATAAAATGTCTAAGATATAATTGAAAAAGAACTAGTAGACTTAGTAACTTTGATAAGTCAAAAGCTTTATATATTTTACAAACGGGCCAACGGGGCTCAGCTTAAGTTATACTTTTTAACATGGATATTATAACATATAGATATCAAGATATCAATTTGGGCGCAGGTTACATTACATTATTTAAACGGCGATGTTCGAATTCTATCCCGGCTAGTAACTATATTAACTAAGGTAACTAAATACAAGTGCCACATCGTCAAGTATAGGTGTTACATTTATATATATATATATATATATATATATATATATATATATATATATATATATATATTATGACTATAGTCATAAACTCATAAGTCGTAGACCGTAACTGGATAGGTAAACTACAAGTGTACAAGTACGGCGTGCGCGTTACATGTTTGATCATCAACAGTCAACAAATAATAATTTATACTTTCATTTCACTTCAGTAAAAAAAAAAAATAAGATAGTTAGATATAAGGCTGCCGGATTCTACATTTTTAAACATCACACCTAAGTTAGAATAGTTACTAACATAGTTATAGGACGGAATTCGGACATAGTTGTTCCACCCTCGGGACAAAATTCGTAGATAAAACGTATAGATAAAAATTCGGGCGCAGTTTCAAAAAAAGGTCATTTGAGCGCAGTTTACGTATGACTAATCGGAACGTGCCACAGATTCAGACAGTTAAAACCAACTAGCTTGATATTGGCTAAATACTTCCATACATTATAGTTATATCTACAATATTCTACATAGCATAGATTAGTTGGTGAAACTCGTTTTGACCTACAGTACCTCCGCAACTAATTACTCAAACACATACAGACACATATGGATAGAGACTTTTCGGCCCATCGAGATTTTAAATTGCTACCGGCTCTCAACAAAGTATCGGCCCATTCGAAAAACATTTTTTTATGATCACTCTTTTTACTTTTAGTATATGTGCTTTAAATAATAATTGTTTCTCTAAAGCACATTTACAAATTACCTATTCAATAGGTACATTACATTAAGTTACTTAGTATACTTCAGTTATATTATTTAAAAAAACGCAAAATATAAGATAGATATTTAAATTATATATTATTGTATTATGTTAAACTGTTGTATAGGGCCCAGCCCGTTAACAAACAAATAAACAAATAAACAAATAATATAGTTAATATAAATTTTTACGCGGCCCACCAAAATTTTCTCGGTAGCTCGCCGGTTCAATCCGGGCCTGCTCAAACATAACTAAAAGTAAAAAAACGTAACAATATATTTATTTTTTTTTTTTTAATTAGTGAATACCCTCGGCAACATGGGCCATTGGGTTGTAACAATATATTATATTCCATTATTTTCGTTTTGTTTTATATTATTCTGCTAGTACAACACAACAACTTAAAAAGTTAATTTTTAAGCTATAGAAGCAATATAAATAATCCGTTAGTAAGTACTTTAAGTACAGGGGTTAAAGCGGGGGGACGCAGGAGGACTCAGTCTCTTTACCTCTGACGGCGGTGAAAAAGCGCCCCCTTTAACAAATTAGGATTTTATACATACAATTATATATGGAACGCTTAAAACTATATGGAGACATTACTACATTAGTCCTCTCTGAAATTTTTTCCCACTTTAACCTCTGTTTAAGTACCTACCCTAATAATATTTAGGTATACTCGGTATAGATGAATGATGAATACCAACTACTAAAAATTAAAACAAACCATATTATAAATCAATACTATTAATACTATTTTCCTAAGGAATAATACTGATTAACCAAATTGAATTAAGTTTTAATACTAAATAGCGTAAATATGGCAAAGTAACAACATTATAATATCTTTGCTCAACTTATAATTTAAATTATAGCAAAGTATGAAAAGGTCGACTTGAATCTGTATGGTGGGAACCTATAAAGCCTATAAAACGTGACCCAACAAATTAGAATTATTTGGTTGAATAAATATTTTAATACCAATATACGATTATGTTAATAGGTAGGACAGGTAGGTACGTTTAAATCCTTAATTACATTTTAGATTAAATAGTTAATTACGAAGGGAATATCGCAGAATGTACGCCAATTATTATTTTATGATTACAAGTAATATTAACATTAAATTTTACAATAAGGTCAATAATTATTGTAAGTAAATACATAATACTTATAATATCACAAGAATACAGTTTATCACTATGAAACTTTAGTTTGTAAATTGTTGTAATTTTTTTTAAATTTAAGCACTTAAAAATTTGATTTATTACTAAATATTAAATACTAGATACATATGACTCGTTTGGTGTAAATTGGTGGCTCCACAGTTCAAGAAAAATTAGTTATTGTACTATCAATAAATATGTTTATCTATTTAAGCGCAGTTGTAAAAGAAAATTAATGATGAATTTGCTGCAAAATTCGAAACAAACAAAGTACTCCCGTGTTCATAGTAAGTCCAATCAACACGAATACAAAATATGAGACCAATATTGAACCATTTGGAATTGATGATAGATCACTTCAAATGCAATTTCTGCATTTAAAAGCAGACTTTTGAACTGGTTCACATACTCAGGAGCAATTTGTAAGAATTTTAAGTTTGGAAGTTATTCAATAATTATTGTAGTTATATTTTTGAAATAATTATTTTATAGTTATTGAACATTATTATTTATTATTAAAATACTTTTACACAGGGGCGTCATTTGGGGGAGGCAGGGTATGCGGTTGCACCCCTTACTTTTAGAATGATACAATTGGCCTGCGCTTAAGCCTAAAATAATGCATGAGCCACGAATACACAATTATTTATATGATTAAAATCAAATTGTAATAACCGGTCTATAATGTATGGAAATAATTGAATGCAGGATACCTAATATACATATACGTATGTATATCTATTTTTATATGGCCTGGTGAAATTTCAAAATGCCCTGCTTGAAACTATTCGCACACTCGAAAAAAAACCTAAAATGACGCCCCTGCTTTAACATGTTTTGTTCAAAGAACATTTGTATGTTTTAATAATAATATGAATAAAATATATTATTTCATGCTTTAAATCGTTTATTTTAAATCGAAAATCAAAAATGTTAATGCGAATAATAATAGTATAATATCCAGACGAAAATCCTTAGTGACTCTTTAAAAACTAGGACATTTTGTAATGTATAACTTTTTGCACTTCCGTCTCAAATCTATACCAACCCGTATCCTATGATGATGGATCACATTATTATTTATTTATCTACATTAAAAATAATTTTTCAAATACTAAGATTTATCCAAACCAACCAAATCGTCCTGTAATTATTAAGTAGCAAATACCTTTATAATATCATTTAATTTTCGAATTTTTACTAATAAAAATAAATAAAATAACTATTATGCAAAAGTAATACATATACTAATGTATGTATGTGTACTATGTACCTATAATATAATAGATATTACCTAAACAAAATATATTAGGTATGTTAGTCTTATTTAAATAGCAAATGAGAAAATATTGTAGGCCATACTGTATATGGTATATGATTATTTAATTAGAAACACTATCTAATATTAAATTATATAATTAGGTAGTTAGGTAATACATAAACGGATAGGTACTTTTTACCGAGATATTATAAAATAAAAGGACCACGTGTGTAACAAACATTTTTGTTTATCTAAAACAAATTCACCACTTCACTGATCAAACAAATCAAACCCATAATTACAACTGGGATTTTGATGCACTTTACATTGTGATTCAAAGCTCATTTTATAATATATAATTTTCATGTATTATTGAACATTTTGCATTTTTTGACAATTTTCAATTTAAATTACCGGTTTGTTTTTTTTTTTTTATTTAAGATAAAGGCTTCAACATCTTAGGGTTATTAACCTACAATATTGTAACGAATGAGAACATGCAACATGCAGGAATAAAATATTTACAGTTTATATATATATTAATGTAGAAAAATATATAAATTGCTTCAGTACAATGGTGGACTGGACAACTGGGATATCGGGGAATTTCCGGGTGGACCCCTGCTAGTATAAAATATATATTTATTAATATTATAATGATGAAATTATAAATTAAAATATTATATAATAAGCAATAAGTATGTAATATAAAATATTATTAAACATCAAAACCTAGATTTCTAGTTAGGTATTTAAAAATACGAGACCGGCTTGTGTTTGGCCAGACCTTATTGTTACAATAAGTTTAAAAAGTGGATGTCATTCTGCTGAACAGTAGGTTACTATAATTGATGGTATTAAATTTGAATTCAATGATATAATATTATTGTATACCAGTGGCGTACTCACGGAGCGGGGGGGGGGTCATGGGGTTGACCCCCCCATTGGCCGTATTTTTATATTTCATATGGGTATAATACAATATTTTTTTTACCAATAATATCACGGTTATTGATTAAGTGATTAAATTAATATAATAAATAAAAATAAAAATAATAATTGATTATTGATTTTACTGATTATAATATAGTGATTAATACCTCATTAGTTACCAGTAACTACCACGATTAGCAACACACATTTTAAATTAATAATTTGGTTTTATTGTGTATTGTGATTTGTGATAATGTGAATAGGTATGTGATGATAACGTTAACGTACAGATTTCGTATTCATGTATAATTAATTAAAATCTGTGTACTATACCAGTATCTACAGCAACGCCAGAGAGGGCTTTTTCTTGTCTTAAAAAGACTTAAAAGCTATTTACGTAGTACAATGACAGAGGTATTAACTTTTATTTACAAACATAATGTTTGGTTAAATTTATAAGTATAGTGTATCTGTTAAAATATTTTAGACTCGTCTTAATGGACTCACAAAAAAGCCAAGGAAATTAGACTTTATATTATATTGTTAAATGTGTTAAAGTATATACAATTTTATTTAAATAGTGCAAAATTTGTAATTATTATACTACGGGGGGTGTGGGGGGCAGAGCCCCCCACCAGTGGCGGCGCGAATAGCTATTTTATGAGGCGGCCGCCTCATACAAAAGTGAGGGTGGGTATCCCAATGACTCCAGGACCTATAGGGCAGCCCTATTAGGGCTAGTTTATAATTTACACTCACATAGTCACATAATTACATACCACAAACATACTAGGGTAAATATTAGGTAATCTTCGTTACATAGTGGGCCCCCACTTTCGTATTATAGTAAATTTTCAGAGTCCCCTCCCCCCATTGAAAATTCCTGAGAACGCCACTGTTATATACGAAAAACGATTCTGAGACGGTATGTCTAGATAATATTACTATAATAGGTAGGCATATTTTATAATATTATTGTGATTAAATTAATTAATTTTAGTATTAGGCATTAGTATCTTCTAAAATAGGTTAAATTAATTTTTCCTTAAAAAAATACATTTGAAAATGTCATTGTATGTATAAAATACAACAATATGTTAATATACTCTTAAAAGTTTCTTATATACACGAATATTTTTAAATTACAACAAAATAACCAAAATCGATATTATTGGATTTAATAAGTAATTTCGTCCAAATTTGAATTTAAAATGTCTGTAAGAAATAACTGTGTTCATATATTATTTAGATTTTTTGGTTATAATATGAACTATTTATGAGAATATTTGATTTAAACTTTCAATCCTTAGTCATAAAAACTGAACATTTCATAATTTTTTAATTACAATGATTGATAATTTTCAACTACCTTTTCACGCATATTTGGCCAACAAATACAATTTTATTGACATTTATAGGAAAAAAAAAACAAAAAAACATGAAATCTTAAATTGTCCGTAAACAGTTCAAAACAAGTCAAAATATTTTGAAAGTGTTATGGTGTATAAAAAATGCTAATATATTATCAGTCAAAATTGCATGTATTTACGGTCTTTTTTTTTAGAGTTACATAAAAAAATAAAAATAATTATTCTTTTGTTTTTCACGGCACTTTTGAAAACTACTAGGAGTACTACCAACGAGATTCACTTTCCTATCAGAAAAGTTACTGTTGAAAAAAACTAAGAACTTTTACTGTCCTAAAAAGTGATGACATACACAAAAAAATAAAAAAATACACATCATTGTAAAAACAATACATTCATCGCTCCGCTGAGAATCTTAAATAGTTATTAGGTAGGTACATTGGCCGTTATAGCATCTACATGACGTATAAAAAATATATTATATATTTAAAAGGCCGTTAGTTTATTGAGGACCTCTACAATTGTGATTTTTCCGGGCTGTGTTTTTATCCTAGTCCGCCACTGCTTCAGTATTATCTTCGCTAAGAACAAGACGGGGGATAATGAGTTATTGAAGATTTTCCATACTTCGGTATATTTTTGGATATTTCGTTACATAGTGGTCGATCGATAGATTCAAGTTGCATGTGTTGCGTATTGGAGGCGTTTCTGGGTGATGAGAAAGGAGTGGGTAAGGTGTTTATGGCCTATTCTGGCCTCGTCTCTACGTTTTAAGCCATAGGCGTATTCTGGGGGGGGGCAAGAGGGGGCAACTGTCCCTCCAGATATTTTATTGAGGAGGCAATAGTATCGTTTTGCCCCCCTTTAAAAGTTATAATTTATAATTCAATTTCTATTTTATCATAGAAAAATTAAACAGCATAATGGACTGTATTAATAATATCTATTAATAATAATAGATTTATCGTTTTGACTTTTTGAGCGCCTTAATTTAGTATTTATTAATATAGTAACATTATAAATCGAGCGCCTTCATATCCTAATACGAGGAATTGCAGAGAGATGACAGTGATGACGAGTTATTACCACAATAGCACAATGCGAACTAAGATTATTATCGTGTTTATTTTTACCATTTATAAATGTAAAGGCCAATTTTATTGTACCAGTTATTAACTGACTACAATCAAATTTGCATAATTAAGTACCTATAATTTTTAATAATTTTGTCGAGTTTTATATTTTTTTATCAGTTTTATAATGTAAAATTTAAAAAAAAAATGAGTTGTGAGTTTTTTTTTATTTATTTATTTTTACTGACGCAATTTTAGTTTTACTACTGCTTGCCCCCCCCCCCCGGATTGACTCCAAGTTACACCACTGTTAAGATACAGGAAAAATTCCATTTTTTGTAAAAGGCTTGATTTTCCTTAATTAACCCTATCGTTTAAGGTAAAAAAATATACACTACACGCATTCCAACGTACTGACTTGAGTTTCACTACGATTATTACAATTTTGAATTATTCTTCAGAATAGTTAATTTAGGATCCAACGAAACAAATATATTTTTAACTAATTATTCTAAAAAAAAAAAAATCTCACTTGAAATTAATAAAAAGATCTACCAATCCATTCAAGGATTTATAGACTTAACAATAAATTCAAATTGGTATTTTCAAAATGTTTAACAGAGTTAAACTCAGGTTAGCATAGTTTGCTTCAAAAACAATAATGTCTAATTCCATAAGGTAATTTTTTATTTTTAAAACAGTTTATAGCTTTTAAGAATTTTAGGTACACTAAAATCCAATTTTAGATTCTGAGTAAAGCGAAGATAATGTATTGATTTTACCATGATGTGTGTGTGATTTTTTTAAACTATTTATAGGCATAATATGCAATTTTCTATCATTATTAGTTTTTTTTTTAAATTAATATCGATAAAAATGTATTTGTTGGGTAGAAAAGCTTGAAAATTTAATATGAGATTCCTAACATATTGTTACAATAGCAGTTGAAAAATAGAAATAATTTTTATAAGCATTCAAAATTTGAATTTTGACAAAATACGTAAAAATCACAAAAATTCCCAAATTATTTTAAGCTATAATTTCATAAAAAAATATCCACCAGAAATTCAAATTAAATTTTTATGAGCATTTGAAATTTAATTTTTTACAACATTGGATTTTCACTAGATTTCTCATTTAGGGATTTTCTTATTTTGGTCACTCTAAAAAAAATGACCGCAGATACTTGAAATTTTCACAGAATATAGGCATTTTCTATATTTGATAAAATTTTCAAAATATTTTGATTTGTTTTGCGCTATTTACTGGCATTTTAATTTTTCAGTTTATTTTCTATAGATATCGATTAAAATTTATTTGTTGGATAGAAAGGCTTGAAAATTTAATACAAGGCTCCTAACATATTTTTACAATAGCAGTTGAAAAATAAAAGAAATCAAAGTTACAATTTTTTTTATAAGCATTCAAAGTTTGAATTTTGAATTTTGACAACATAATATTATGTAAAAATCACGACACTTCGTAAATTATTTTATGCTAGAAATTCATAAAAAATGTTCCTTTTATTAAATCTAAGATTTGAAAATTTAATAGAAGGCTCCTAAAATATTTTTACAATAGCAGTTGAAAATAAAAGAAATACTGTCACAATTTTTTTTACAAGCATTCAAATTTTAATTTTGACAGTATACATAAAAATCACGAAAATTCGCAAATTATTTTAAACTAGAAAATTCAAAAAAAATTTTCTTTTTAAATCTAAGATTTGAAAATTTTTAATAATCTATAATATACCTAAACAGATAAACCGTTTCCGCTCAGTATCGTTTTTCGTATACAATGATATAATATCATTGGATTCAAATTTAATTCCATCCGTTACAGTAACCCACTTGTAACCTACTGTACAGCAGAGTGACATCCACGACTTACCCGCTTTTTAAATTGTATTAGAGGTCAATTCACTATAAATTTAAAAACAACAGCTAGAACTACACGTGTTTTGGTGAGCGTAAAAATTGCTATGTTACGTACTTTTAATAAGACGGAAACAGCATAATATGTCTCCGTCTTATTATATGCTCATAACTCACTTAGAAATTGAATTATCGTAAAAAACCAACGTACAAACACAGATATAATGTACTTACCATACACTCTTTCATAATAGGTCGATTCACTGTAATTTTTAAACTAAAGGAGCTACAGCCTACAAGTGTTCTGCTGAGTGTAAATTTGTTATATTTATATTACGCACTAGTAAGACGGAGACAACAAATACCACGATTACGTATTCTTTAATCAATGGTATAACGTCTTCTTAATGTAAATATATTTATTATATCATAGTTAAATATAGTGATCGACTACAGCATTAACAACAGCCTCCGTGGCGCAATGGCTAGCGCGTTCGGCTGTTAACCGAGAGGTTGGTGGTTCGAGCCCACCCGGGGGCGGCTAATTTTTTACTATTTTTTTTAGTCATATATAGGACTAATATTGAAATAGCATTACTAGTGTAGAGTTCTGGTTTTATATTTATATATTATTCATATTGAAAAATTTGTCGGAAATTTAACCAAATAACTGGTTATCATAATATAAAACACTCAAAACCACCACATACATAGCTGGATTACTCCGCTCAGAATCTAAAACCGGAAAAGTCAATCCTAGATAAACTTTAAGGGTTTAATAATATATCTATTGTATTGTTTAATTTTCAAATACGAATTAATATAATATATATTATTAGCATTAGTATCTAGTTATTTTAATATTAGGTAGGATCTGCAAAAATAGCTAAAATAAAGCAAGTTAAATTCTATAACAATTCTTTATTGGTAGGTTATATGGTTATATCAATTATAAATGAACTCAAGTTATAAACAAACATGTTATAACATAATAATGTAGTTCAAATAATAAAATATATTGATTTATAAAAATGAAGCATTTTAAAATAATTTTAAAAATATAATAACATTATCAATTCTATAGAGTATATTATTACAAGTACCGCAATATAATACCTAACACAATTAAGTAGATAATTTTAAATAAAAAAAAATTTCTTTAAAAAAACATTTGACAGCCTGTATAGATAATACTTAATATATTATATATTATACACAAATGAAGTTATTTTTTTATTTATGAGTAAAGACCCATTTAACAATAGTAATAACAAGTACTTAATAATAATTACATGTCAAAATATTTTATAGATGTGATAGTATAACATAATAAAATAGAATAGTATAAGTATAATAAAAAAAATATCATGAATTTGGAACAAAACATAAACAACATATACAATAAACATTGTTTGAATGCATAAAACGACAAAAATACGGATCATAATCAATTGTACAAGATCCCTAAGTCTTTAATAGAATTGACTACCGATAGAAATATGTGATCCATTGTATAATTAAATAAATTAGGATTTTGTAAACATGAGAAGGTTAGTTATACATTACATTTGTTTCTATTTAATAGTAAACACATTTTTCCAAACTAGACTAGTTCTAAGGCATCAGCAAAAAATTAAAGTTGCAACATAGTTTAGCTTCATTGGCCACTAATAATACATTTACGGAGGAATTAAACAAAGAAGATAAAGAGAGATGTAAAGTGAGAACCTTGAGGTACCTCTGAATAAACACCAAAAATAATTTGAAATAAAATAAGATGATTTTACTTTTTGAGAGTAAAAACCAAAATATGTTTGATCCATTTTGAAAATCACTCACCAAAACTAAAAATAGTTAGATTTGTGAGTAACAAACTAATAAATCACGGTTAAATACTTTTTGGAAGTATATATAAATGGTTTGTTAATAAATCATTAGATATTAAACACTTTCAATCAAACATGATGTATTTAATTATTAACTGTTTAAAGATTTTATAATAAAATAACAAAAAAAGGTATCCACAAAAAGTTTCACATATTTAACATTTAACAGTTATTTGTGTAGATAATTTGATAATTTGTGCAAAAAAAAATCTTTCTTATTTTTATATCTAATAACATTGAGAAGAAATCTACATAACAAATGTGTAATTACAATAAGTGATACAAAATAATAAAAATAATAGAATATTTTAACATACATACATGTTTATTCTCAAGAATCAATAAACATATTTAAATTTGATATAATTCTCTACATAGCAAAATTAAATATTGTGATTTATGAAACATATTGTTGTAAGTTACTACTTACTTTAGTGTATCCGTCTTACACATGCACAACATAGACAACTCACATTCACCAATTTCAATATTAATTTTGATATTAAAATCGAAACTGATGGTCAAATTTATAGGTAAGAATGTTATATGTTTTCTATTAATTGTTTTTTTACCATATTTTTATTTTTGAGTAAGTTATGAAAACAAATTTAATATTTGAAAATTGAAAATTCACATAGGTAATTCTTAATAATTAAAATATTGTAAAAAACTAACTGAAAACACAAATGTTCTTACCTAAAAATTTGAGAATAAGCCAATTAACTCTAATAATATCAAAACTAACAGAACTCTGTTGAAACTTATGATTAAAAATGTTCTGTTGTACATGACGCAAAGGGTAATACATACTAATATACTGCTATTATACAATATAATTTAGATCTATCAAGAACGCTATCCATCAAATAATTACACAATTTTTTTATTTTCAGCATTTAACTATTTGCAATAAAGAAAATAATATTCATCAACTATTTATAGTATTACATGTTACAATATTGTATTAATGATTTTATTTATTTTTACAGAAATTTTCTAGTACTTATTTCAAATTTTAATGGAATTAACACATTGAATTAATTTAACAAAAAAAAGAAAAATATATATATTATATATATAGTTCTTAAAAGGATAATATTTTATTAATGTTATAATAAGCAAGACCATAAGTACTTCTTAAACCTACTGTACCTATAGGCTAGTGAGCACCTTATTCGAACGAGCACATAACTTGAGTTGAAGAATGATGATGTAACAGACATTATGCACAAAATTGGAGAAGGAATTATTTGATGTGTCTAGATGTGTTTTGATTATTCAACAGAAGTATCAAAAGAAATAGCAAAAATAGAAAGTTGTAAACCATCTAGTCTTGCAGCTAAATTAAGAAAACTATTAGTGATTTTGTGATGAAAAACATAATGCTAAGTAGTGTCAAATAGCTCAATAGCTGATTAGTACTTTTCTTTCCAATTGCCCATAATAGGAATTAAATAAAACTATTGGATAATTAATTTGATTTGATGTACAAAGGGAAAATGTATTGTCTTTTTGATTTTTTGTTAATTTTTGTTATCATTAAGCAAGTTTATTACTGAGACAAAAAAAATTATTCTATATTTTTATACATACAATTATTTTAAATCAAATTATATTCCTTATTTGCATTTAAAATAACAGTAATTCATTTAATTTATTTCAATAAAGATTGTTTTGAGAATGTAGTAAAGAAAATCAAGAAGTGATCGAGATTTCTACTTAACTTAAATTGTTAAATTTTATGTACATTAAAAAATGCTGTTCAAATACGAATATTTCAGCATTATATATTAGTCATTAAATACACTTTAACACGAACAAAAGTTTTGGAAACATTATGTTAAATTAATATCTTAATTAATCTTAAATTCAAAGGAAAAAATCATAAGTACTATACACTATATCACAGTTACTAATTAAGTACCTACTATCTAGTTAATGATCAACAACATTGATAAATGGAATGGTAAACCAAGATAAATAATTATGATTTAAATATAATAAAAATAAGCCTTTTAGTCATTTTATTAGTAATATAATTTTGGTGCAGTAAGTAATTTTCTACATTGCCAAACTAACTATAATTTATTCGAAATAAGAATAGGCTTAGGCAGCAGCCAGGCAACATCCGCTTGTCACCTCACTCAGTCAATTATCTACATATACCAGCTGTGGAGTATTTCCACACCCTTACGCACAAGTCAACCATCAAAGCCTATTTTTATTTGAAATAGACAACTAGTTATTAAATCAATATGATATTATAATATAAGCATATAACATTAAAATACATAAAAACATAAATTAAAAACAACAATTTTTGTGTTAAGGATAAATTTGTTTTCTGATACATTTATTTTTTTAACAATTTCCAATTATTTATGAAGGGCATTTCATTTTTTAATAATAAGAGTTGTAAAAATAATTCAGATTAGGTAGTTCAATATTTTTTTCCCACAGTATACTGCTATTAACCTGGAGGCTAACTTAAATAAACATTGTAATAATTGATTTATAATTATTTCTATTTACATGATATAAATATTATTCAAACATCAATATTCATAATTTAAACATTATATTTTAGATATATAATATATATTAGAATGAATAAAAATTTTGGAATAATTATGTTAAATAATTATTATAATAAATCTTATTCTTAAAGAAAAAAAAATTTTGCGAACAGAACACAACATAAATACTAAATAAATACCAATCAGTTGATTTTATGCTCATTAATTATTTTGAATCTTAGATAAAATGGAATGGCAGACCGAAAAAAATTATGAATAATATATAATCAAAATTAAGCTTTTGAATCTTTTTATTAGTGATATAAGTTAGTTTATAAATAAGTTATTAAATCAATACTATGTTATAATTAACACACAAGACAAGACATTAATATTTAAAAAAAATTATTTACCAACTGATAGATACATTAACTTTATAAAATTTATTCAATTTGAATGTACAAATGAATTGTGTATAATGGAATAAAAATAATAATTTATATTCAGTTATAGAAAAATTTAAGTGGCAATTAATTGTTTTAATTCAATAATATGTAAACATGTTAAATATAATTTTTATTACAATGTCAAAATATTTAAATTAAGTAGGGTGATACAATTTAAATAATATTTAGGATAACCAATCTCTAGAGCTACGGTTTCCAAATTTCTTTTTCGCGGTGCCCTTTTATGGACTACATATAGCCATGGTGTCCTGCTGAGAATATCATGAGACAGGGCAAAAAAAATACTCATTAACAACAAATTTTCGAAAAAAAATTATATACATATTAAATTATTTACTAAGCCTTAGATCACAATATCTTTAGAAAATTCTCGGGGTGCAGTTTGGAAATCGCTGCTCTAGGCTTAGAAGAAAAATATTTTAATAATGATTAATAAGTAGATAATTAAACTTAACATATGTTAAAATTAAAAACAACAAAAATGTGAAGTAATTAAATCACTTTATATTAAAATAGCACATAAATACAAAAAACAGGCATTCAGGGCATTTACAGGAGTGTTGGGGAGCTACCTGAAACTACTACATCGTAAAAAATAGCAACTGGTTATTATACAAACAGCAAAGGTGGTCAATAAATATTACATATTTTGGTGACACCTTCCATTAAACGCTCACTATTGATTCCTGTACAGGCTATCCCAATTATAATTGGATGAAACTCCCAAAAAACATATTTGATTTGACATGAATTACACAAAAATAACTTTTACACTTTTTAAGAAATTGAACACTTCAAAATTAGATTTTTGAAATTTGAACGTGGAGAATTTTAAGAAATCAATAATATTGAATTGAAAAAATGTATATAAAAATATAAGAAAGTTGCCTTCAAGTAAATTTCATAACAAATTTAATAGTTTTTCAGAAATGTTAACGGACAAATAAGTTAGTTGATATTTTCAACCAAACAAAGCATTATTAATATTAATTTGCATGTAATGTGTAAATCAATGAGTGTATACACTCAGTTATTTCTTTTAAAAACCATCACACACTCTAATGATGGTAGTTAATAGTGTTGAATCCACTTAATGAAAATGAAAATTTAATTTGTACAATAATTAACACAAAAAATGGATCATGTTAAATAGTAAAACATATCAACTTAAACTAAGCAGTTCTATATTATAACTAAAATCTATAAACTTACAATACTAAGGAAATATTAAAAATTACTTAAAATAGATACTTTAATAAACTAGAATTATAATGTCTTATCTATATAAATAGGAACACTGAATAAATAGTTAGAGTGAAAAGAATCCAATTGAATTTTATATTCAATGAAGAAGTCGTTATCCACAGAATAATATTCAAAGGTATCATTTTTAAATACCATAGCCTTATCAACATTAAAAGCACACATTGTAGTATCATAATCATATGGTATATTAAAAGATTTCAACTTATTGGTTAACTCATACATTGGGCTGTACGTGTATAAATTAATAACACGCTTTTTGTTGTAAGCTGCAAGAATATAAAAAAAAAATTTGAAATTAATTTGTCTTACATTTTGAATATGAACGTAGAACTTACTAAGCATATAAACAGTGTCATTATAACAAGTCGCACATATAACTACTTCTCTTAGATGTATAAAGCGCCTTCTCCAGGTATAACTGTGGTTTTCTCCTATAGGACTTAGCTCAAACCATGCTGGTTCATTGTCTTTAGTTATTATCGCTAAATAACCTTTATACTCCAAACAAACATAAAATTGTCTATCCACTCTTTTTTGAAAATATTGGCAAGAGCCCATATGAATTTTAACCAGTGTATCATTAACTAAAACATATAAATTATAAAAAAGAAATGCATCCACATAACATAAGATTTTAGCTTACCTTTATCTATTTCAAAGAGCTCAATATTTCGATTAGGCACTCGGTGCTTTGTAAGACCTCCAAGTAAGTACAATTGATCGCCAACAAAATGCCCAACTCCGTGGCGTCTACTAGAAGTAGTAAAACTAAAAAAAAAAATTAATTAAATATTATTTAATTCAACAATTGAAATTTAAAAACTTATATTTACTTTTTCAATCTTTTCCATTGTTCCGACAGTAAATTATACTTCCATCCTTCCTTATTCCATGATCCTCTTCCATATGCAATTTCTCCAGCCATCAGATACACATCTAAGTCTATAAACATAAAATAAATACCATGAACATTCTTACAAACGATATAAATTATTTTTATTACCTTTAACAATCACATGATATCCAGTCGTATCAAGAGGCAATGGATCCAATCTAATAAACTTTGTAAACTGCATAGAAGTCCAATCCCACCGATACACAAACGCATAACCATCCAATTCATTTTTAACAGCACACAAACCAAAAGGAATACTTCTGATTGGCCTAATAAATAATCCCATAGTGTCTCGGTTCTCTCTAGTACAATCTAGATATGGCATCATAACATCTTGTAAATTTGAATTTTTGGTTTTAGAAAAACAGTATTCCAATTGTTCCTTATTCATAGATTTAAAACGCACACAACTTACAACCATTTCATATTCAATATTGTATTTATCGTTCACTAAACACCAATTAATAATCAAATCAAACACATCTCGTTCATTATCCAGGTTTAAGCTATTGTTATTCAATATTGTTTGTAAATCTTCTTCAGTTAATTTTAAGAAACCGGCTTTATTTTGAACCAATATTGTTTTAAAGTTATACAAAATATAAGCATGGGATTTTTCTATTAGACTTTCAATTCCAAGCTTAGAAACCACTGAAAATACATTAACTGCATACATTGTAAACAGATATCTTTCGGTGATAATTTTAATAGATTCAGCAGTTACAAAAGAAAATTGAAGGAGCTGTGATACTTCCAGTATAGTAAGTAAATCTTCTAAACTATCAACAATTACTTTATTTCGTTTCAAACTGTGAACAACCATCACAAAACCTCTGTAACTTATTTTCTGAAATAGAAAAATAGATTTTATAAATAATATATTTGCTGAACCTTTGAAGATATTTCTATATTCAAGTTCAAAAAAGTGTAATTTATATTCACAAAACCTCTTTTAATTAATTTATTTTTTTGTATTAATTAAACTGAATAAATAAATTACAAGCATTTTACAATATTAAAATGCATGCCTAATGAATTAAAAACTCGAAAATGAATAAATGGCACTAGAAATGCTGTAGTTAGTAAAATTTTCATGAGCCTGACAATAATAAATTTATTTTAAATATCAAAGTTTTTAATAACAGCTATTGAGGCCATAGGAATAAGTAAAAAAGTGCATGATCGAAATAACAATACATAATTAATATGTAAAACAGTATTTCTGTAATCATCAGTTGTTATTAATACAATTTATCTTACATAACACCTGAATCTATTATTATACAATAAATTATATAAATACTACTCATAAAAGTGTCCATTGAAAATAATAAATTTGTAAAATCATAAATAAAAAGTTCAAAATAGATTTTGGCAGTTAATTGTTTAGAATACTGGGCGGACTGTGGATCTCCCTGTTTATTGTTTATAAGTACTAAATAATAAACAAGAAAAAAAATGTTTTGATCATTGATAAATTTATAGATACCTGTATATGTATTTTTTGTTTCGCTTTAGATTCTAAAAAGTTCCCACTAAACATGGCTTCAAAATATGCGCTATGTTCCATTAAAAACAATTTATCGAATTCAGCATTGATATCATCATCAAAATGAATTGTTACAAGCTGGTCATCAGTATTTTCCTCTTCCATATTCATCATTATTATCGACTAAAACAAATTAATAATTATATAACTAAAATAAATACTTTTATTGATATTTTTTTTATTAATCTATAGCAGTGGTGACTAAGCATGGTCTGCGATAATTTATTAACTGGACTGACAAACTACTCAACATTTAAAAAAAATTAAATACAGGGTTTCTAAAAATGTTATTGTTTAGAAATGTAATATAAAAAATATTTCCCATTTCTTATCGCCATTTATGTTAATCAAACATGACCTAGTGTTGCAGCTTTATTGTTGTATGCCGTCCAAGTATAATTGTATAATTGTATTTATTGTTTATTCATTTTGCATGAATACTTAGGTGTTATTTTCAAAATCAATGGGAAATCGATAACTTTTTTTATAAAATGGCAAAATAAAGGTATATTTATAATTAATAAAGAAGCTAAAACTATATAATATAAAACGGCACAATGATACAAACATAGACAAATTTGAAAATCTAGTAAATACATTCCAAGTAAAAAAATATCTTAATTTTCAGCTAAATATATTTAGAAACAATGTCAGCAAAACATGATTTCAGTTGTGCAAGTTTCACCACTCTAATATTGGGTGTTATTGATGAAATTTGTCTCGATAATAAATGTTTATTTGAACAAATTAATTTGTCATGTCCAACAATCACTAGAAGAATAGAAGAATTTGGATTTGATTAATTGAAGAAATAAATAATTGATATTTTAAATTTCCTTATACTGGGCTTCTATAATTATCTCATTAAGAAGATATTAAATCCACATGTGTTGTTTTCCATCTTACACACATACAAAATAAAAATAAAATGTATTCACCAGTTTCAATAGTGTGCTGTTCATTTTGATATTAAGAGCGAATTAACTTTATTATAAAACTTGAAGTCTAAAGGTTATCAAAGGCCCCATATAGGATTTTATTGATTTGATATTTTAAGTTTCAATTTTGTGTTATTGGCTATAATATTGAATGATTAACTATCAAATTCAAATATGAATAAACCAAATAATAAAATTAATCTTACTAAAAATTAAAACATATCATAAAAATCAACAAGCAAACACAGATAAGGTCAACCTTATGTTATAACCAATAAGTTTGTAAATTGATAAATTCACTCTAATATTAAAGAAAATAACACAATATGAGGTATGACAACCTCTTAATACAATAATTACACTTATTATTTTTTTAAGAAGAATTTAATTTTAAATAAGTAGTCAGAAAAGTTCCCTTTTATATTAGGTATATATATATTTTTAAATAGATAATTACCTACCTAATGGGGACTTTTTTGTAAATTAATTAAATAAATAAATAAATCTTAAATGATTCCAAAACCGTAGAGGTATCAGGGGTCTCGGCCACCATGCCTCCAAACTTCATTACATCCTACAACAGTAGTAGGTACCTTTAGACAGATTAGTACAGTTTACACAATGGATAATTCAACAATCGAATTACAACACTATGTTTTCAACTATTTTATTGGCAGCGATCCTTATCTTTTGTATTCAGTCACAGCACAATGTGAACAGCCGTTCGTCGTCTGTCAGGTTGCAGAACGCGAGAAACTCCTTTTATGCGGCGTTTCTGTTGATTTCAATGATGAACCCAGACTGAAAACTGGAACGACTGGAAACAGTGCACAAACGTCAAATCACGTGTCAATATAGCCGATCGGATACAATCAGAATGATCAATGCTCCCTCCACAAAACAAATCCCTGCACCTACGTTGTACTTACGTGCGTGACTCAAACACAATAAAGATTAGCAGCACAGCCCACACGGCCACACGACGGAGATCCAACAATCGAACAGCAACGCGACGTTGTAGTTAGCGTTTGCTCTTCTTTTTCAATGTGAGTACTCGTCGTCTGTCGGATTGCGAGACGCTAGAAACTCCTTTAACGTGAGAACTCCGTTAATTTCGACAACTGACGAGGACTGGAAACTGATAAAAAATGATTGGAAACTGGAAACAACGGCTGAAAACGATGCACAAACGTCAAATCACATACCAATATGGCCGCGTTACCAGCTACGCCCGGGACGAGCAGCGACGGTCACACGAATGCACACCCACTGTACACAGTGTACACACAGTGTCGGAATGGCGGCCCTTACCTTAACTGTAGGTGGAGGTTGATTTCGACGACGACTACCGGCGCGTACTGGAAACTGATGACATCGATTGAAAACGGTGCACAGACGTCCAATTACAAGCCGATATTATGCCAATACGTCCCAGCAGCTACGACCAAGCCGAGCAGAGTCAACGACGATGATGATCGACACTGCACTACAACAGTCGCATAAGCGGTGCACGCACACAGTGTCTGAATGGTGGATGAGACGCTGAGCTGGTACCGGCTACATCGAATAAGACAGTATGGGTACTACACCGGGACATTATAAACACCACAACAGACGCGCGTCAGTAGGACGTCTAGGATGTGCGCATGCGGCACAACAGAAATACCTATATATAATATGAGAAGCACATTAAATGTCCGCAGGAGCAGTGTTAAAACCTGAAATCAGTGTGGACGGCTGTAAACGGTGTTCGTTCGCATTGCTAAATTTTGTTCGTTTGTTTACGTCTGTCCGTAGTGTCGTAATACCAACGACCGCATACCTAATATCATTGATTATTATCTATGGGTCCGCGTTGTTTTTGGCGGTCTAAAGTCGTAATGATATTAAATTATACCATAGCTGAACCGCTGATAAGTGATAACAGACGCCCGAACCGGTAATATACTAATATGCAAAAATCACTTATATTTACTGTTTACTATTTTTTAATAATTAGGTAAAAACATTAAAATTCAGAAAATATACTTATACAAAAAATCCCGCACAACGGTTAGTGGATACCCGTACGTTTTACCTGTTTTGAATGCCAAACTAAAATCTAACAACTCTGTTCACTTTCCGTCTCGGTGTCCGTTTTACAGCTCTCATGCTGTCCTCGTACACTGTTTTGTCTGTTTTGAACTACTCCCGAATCCGAACAGTCTGAACGCACAAGGCGCTACTAAAATAATGCTCATTAGGGTCGGGCCGAGGGCACAAAATATGGAGTACGAATGAAGGCGCGAAATTTGATATAGTTAAATTTGAAAATCTTGGGAGGTGGCGCAAATTTTTATTTTGCCAGGAGCGCCGTTATTGATCGGCCCAACCCTGATGCTCACAACTGACAACTGTTACAAGTCACAGATAATAAACCGTACTACTGTACTGTGTGATTCCTTCATGTGTTGACGAAATCAAAAAATCAGATAATTTTCATTATCGATTTATTTCAAAACTCATTATCTCAGTTAAAATTGTTCACTCGGTAGAATCGCTTGTAGATGGAAGAACGTAAACTGAATACACTGTTGGCTGTATAAACGGCACTTGCTGAAATAATTCATTTCTCCGATCACTAATAGGTAAGTAACTATTCCTCAAAATTGTTTGAATACTACAGATGGCAATATGTCATATAGCATCTATAGCATGTGTCAAAATTTCAAATCTTGGCAGTAATAGTTAAAAAAAATAAATACCTTTTTATTGATTTGAAACTCAGCCACTTAGGCCGTTAGTTTTTACAAATTTTTTCATCAAGTTTTTATGTATAAAATCAATTATAAACATTTTTTAAGTTATGATTTATTTAGATAAGTATAATTGTATTGAAAGATATTCTCATATTTAATGATTCTAAAATTTGTTTGTCAAACCCAGTTGATTTTGAGAATGGAAAATGTTCACATCAGATATATCTGATTCTATGGGTTCATATAAAAAAGGGTTGATTTTTCGTAGTATCTACATTCTGTGAAAATATATCTTACTGTGTATATATCTACATGAAATAAAAGACGTCAGGCCTTTGTTTCCTATTAGGTGATCATGTGATAAATAGTTGTAGCTAATTCTCAATATGTAATTTATTACTTTTTCTATTTTTCTCGAATACTCCAGTAACTTGTTATGCAACTAATGGTTATATTTTTATTTAAAGGGATTGGAAGCGGTGATTTTCTGTCTTTGTCTAACACACGTGGAACATACAATACGCCTGATAAAAATTAAAATACTTCTAGTCGCTCGATTAAAAATATGCAAAGATTTTTGAATTGGTATACAAGTTTACTTTGCATCAGTCGAAGCATATTCTTAATATTTTTAATATATTTAATAAAAAAATTGACAAATTTATAAAATTTAAAATATTCTTATCAAAATATTGCTACAATGGAAAAAATGCTTCGACCGATGCAAAGTAAACTTGTATACTAATTTATACATCTTTACATATTTTAAATCGAACGACTAGAAGTACCTTAATTTTTGTCAGGCACATTATATGTCCCACGTGTGTTAAACAAATACAAAAAATCACCGCTTCCAATCCCCTTAAGGATTTTAGTTTTATAGCATTAAACTTATAATATTACTTACCTCACATAACTAATGCATTTCTAGGTCTGTACCATTGTATCTAGTGAACATCAGTCACCACTGCATACGCTCCTGAATGAGATTTTTCAATTGCTTCAGTTTTTGAGAGGAAGCACGTGCCGTGCTCAATGAGCAACTGTTTCCTGAAAGCAAATTCATTTTCATGTGTTTTTGTGCATTTGTACATTTGTATCATTTGTATCTTTTAACACAAGAAAAATCAACAATTCTGTGTTCTTCCGCTGAAATCTAAAAGAATAAATAGAAGAAAATTTACTTTGGTGTTACCCAAATAAATTCTTCATACACCAGTTATCATATTGCTGCAACATAGTGTAAGATTACTTGTAACTCTTCTTACCAAAAAATATTCATATAAAATAGTAAATAACTAGGTGTAAAAATATTTTTCATACAAGATCTCTAATATTTTACAAATATTTTCTTACATCAACTCAATACAGTTTTTACTCATTATAATAGTTGTATATTTAAATTTAAGTCGTCGTGTTTTGTAAACATAGTTTTATTTACTACAGTATTTATTGTTTTTACATATTTCTAAACAAATGCACCAAAAAGTCTTACAGAACAGACTCATAAAAATGTAACATTTCACTGTGTTAAATCAATATTTGACCAATCAAGATCTCAAAAATATGTATAAAAATAGAAAATTTAATAGTTACTATTCAATTACCTATTAAGTTTTAAATTTTCTAACGAATTTTTTTATAACCATTTTAACAAAAGAATTTAATGCACTTTTACCTACATGATGATTGATTCAAGTTAATGAATAAATGATTATAGGTTACTTCCCCATAAAAATACAAAACACATTCAATACTGTATTAAAACATAAATATTTAATTTTGTTCTCAAAAAGCAATAACATTTTAAATACTGCAATAATAAATTTATTATAATTAACAACAACAATAATATTATGTTTAAGTATGACATTATAAGCATAATCACCTTTATTTTTTATTCAATAGATATATACATTATAGATACCTATATAATGAAGAGTATTATTCCTTCTTAATAAATAGATGATTTTAATTGTTCTTTAATAAACATTAAAAATACTAAAAAATAATTGTGAGTTGTAAAGAAAAAAATGCTTTTTACATAAGAAACCAAAAATTTATAAAGCACATAAATATTATATCTTCTAAATTTTGTGTTGCACTAAAATGTTATAATCTACAACAATACAATGAACACAATAATTATATTGGTAAATCAAATTACAACTGGTATTTAATATTATTCATATTTCATTGATACAAACCTAAATCTATATTTATAGCTTGTGTGAATTTTGAATGTACATAATATGTGAAGAAATTGTATCTCATATTTTTTTTCAAATGGAACTTTGAGCTTTTACATAAATTAGTAGATTTATATTATCATCAAAACTGACGTAGACTTTAATTTTTAGATTATGCAACCAATGTATCAAGTTTTTTCTCTGCTTCAGCAAAAACAGCCTCGGCACTCTGTTCAGCCGATATTATTACTACCTTAGACTTGTATGCTTCTATAATAGGATCATTATTATCGTGGAACGTCTGCAACCGCTTTTTAATTGTTTCCATATTGTCATCTGACCGACCACTAGTCTCAGCTCGTTTGAGCAATCTCTGCACCATCGTCTCGTCTTTGGATTCCAAATACAATACCATGTCTACAGGTTTTATCTATAAGAAACAAAACACTTCAAATAATATTTTATTGTTTTTGTTACTAATCCCTACAGAACCTAAACAATTTAAATAATATTAAACATGCCTAAGTACCTATTTGTATAAACAAAATAACAACTCGTTTAAATCATATTTATGTAGTATAGATACCTGCCTACCTATATAGTATTACAGTATACCAATATTACTAATTACCTATCAGTAGCGTACGCAGGATATTAGTTTGATTAGGGTTCTATATGAGTAAATAATTTAAATAAAAATAAACAATTTAAATAATTTACCTAACAATTTTTATATAATTAGTAAAAACAAATTAAAATTAATAATAGATTAACAATTTAATTTTTATCTATTCAAATTTACCAACAATTGATCGACTCTGTGTATTGAAATGACGGTGAGTATAACTATATTTTTATTCTATCAAAACTTTTGTCCAGTTTTATTGTTTTAAAAAAAACCAATTGACACCTTTTTACTTTAAAAATAATGTAATGTAAATATTAAATCATTCAACTTACTGCAGTTTCAAATTCCTCTCCTTGTTTCTTCTCCCGTGGATAACCATCGATCAGGAAACCTTTGGATGTAGCTAATTTGCTTTTGATCTTCTCGTTGAGTAATTCCATCACAACAGACTGAAACACGCACCCGTAAATCCACGAAGTTACTGAATATACATAGGTATGTTAAGGAAGATTTATACGTTAGCAGTTTAACTGAACAATGAGAGCTTACCGTGGGAACTAGGGCTCCTTCTTTCATAATTTTCACCAGCTCTTGGCCACGTTCTGATCCTGTATTAACTTCATCCCTCAGTAAATCACCAGTCGAAATGTGAGTAAACCCGTATTTGGCAACGATCTTGTCACAAAGGGTACCCTTGCCGCTACCAGGTCCACCTATTTTATTTAATAACCATATAATTAGCATTTGACTTATAGGTATAATCCAACTATTTTATTCTTTCATCTTACCAAGTATCCAGACAGTTGGTAGAGTGATTTCAGACATATTCGTTTATATTGATTACAACTATTGAAAAAAATATGAAATTAGAAATACATTTAAACTTAGAAATAATAAGTATTTGAGTATATTACATAACATTTACTTGAAGAATTTAAGCAATAACAGACAACAATACTAAATATTAATAATTATAATATATGTACCTACAAGCTAAAACTACCCGCTGTCCGTTAAGGCCTATACCTAAAGCTACTTATTAATTAGGGTAGATAGTACAGAAGGTTATATTATAATACTAAATACACGTATGTTTACTTACAAAATATGATATTTAAGCACATTTTCATAGAAACGTATGCAATTATATATACAAAATATTAACTATGAACTTTTTAAACAAAAATAAAGTGAAAACTCTCTTTAACGAATCTTAAGGGACCATGTGATTTCTTTCGTCATTGAGAGTTTTTGTAGTAGAGAGTAATTAATAGGTTTTAAATTAAACCAACCATTATAAGTTAACTTAATGTTATTTACGTAATATAGAGTTTTTCGTTGTAACGAGTTTCGTTATAAAGGGTTTTCACTGTACTTATATGCAGAGCCGTTTTTGGCGTGCTTAAGATTTTGCCTACCGTAACAACATTTAGGCGACAACGACTTTGCTTAATATATGGGTAATTAATTTTTAATTATTAATTTTCCTATTTCAGTATTTCTACACAATAGCGAATACTGAATAGATATGTATTTATTATTCTTAAAATCAAAAATCAGGTACTGTCTTATGATTATCTAAATATAATTGTTAATTATGTACAATAAACTTTTATGGATGACTGAAAATTATATTATTATATTGTATATATTGTAATAAGTGCTCTTTTGCAAAGTTAAATATTTAAATAGGTAACTATAATAATTGTGTTATAAAATAACAAAGATAGTATTTTTATAGCATATTCTGATATGGTACTAGGTAGTTATAAGGATTTGTAGTATATCTTATTATTTAATATCTAACCAAAAAAGAGATCCCATAAAAAAAAAAACAATGCCATGCTACTCAGACACTCAGTACTCGATATTTTTCCTCTAAAAGAAAAATCTATATAGATACCTATCATAAATATGTTTTTTTTAAATAATTAAACATGATAACGAAACCCTTACGAAAAATTGGTCAAAAATATTTCATCATGTATTCAGCCCAAAAATATATTTGTGTTAAAAAAATTCAAATCCCCGAAAAAATATTCCGTGATTATAGATTGAGAACTAATCTAAAGGTATCAACTACACAATCTATTTATAAATTTATTATCAAATTTCAATAATTTTCCATTGAGTACCTATTCGAAAACATCGATTTACTTTTTTACAGTCACCGTAATATTATTTTCACCCCCTAACATTACATACCAGGTAGGCTATTTCCCTTCCAATCAATCCCTTAAATAAATTAATGACATATGTGTTGTTTTTACATTTTAATAACATTAAAATGTTTGAACGAAAATGTATTACATAATATTCGAAAATATTTGATATTGATTTTTGGAAAAATATTATAGTGTATTAAACATAATTTGGATGTCTAAAAATATAAGGTCTTAATACTTAGTTTGGCTAAGTTCCAAAGGAGGTTGGTTGATTAATAAAAAAAAAAAAACACGAAAGTTGAATTTTAAAAACTAATCAAGTAATAAAATATAACAAAACAAAAAAAAATTAAACGTTAAAATAAACTTTATCTATAGGTAGGTGTCTACTTTAAATGTAACATTCCTGAAGTATATATTATGTTAGGTGCCTACTAATTTTTATGGATAAAATAATATAAATGGTTTTAAATACTCACGATTACCAATATACGACCCATGCCCTATTACAGTAAATGCGTTGAAATTTACATGAAATCTAAGTCTAACTAAAAATATTTGGCAATTTTAAAATATAAATAATTTAATGGTAGCCATTATCAATAATACTATTTGTAGTTAATTTAAATAAATAAAAAATATTTAAAAAAAATTATAACAATAAGTATTATACCACAGAAAAACTTTATAATATTATACTTTTATGTCTCTCTAACCATTTGACGTATTATTTTAACTATTGTTTTAAACGATAACATTACTTCGTCATGACAAATAAACGGTTTTATCTTGAAATTTCTACGTTTTCGCATAAAAAATATAAATATATATAACCTTGTAACATTATAATTCAAATTGTGATTACAATTGTTATGGTACATATCTATTATTATTTAACACATAGCAAGCATCCTTCACCAAGTGTTTTAAAATGTCAAGGACAAATGTCAATTAAATTAATAAAAACAAACAGATGAGCTCATAATAATTAGATATTGTGCCAGTAACGCGAGACCAGATGATAAATATGAACATAGGTTATTAGGTTGAAGACTAAATTCATAATTTTTGGAAATGAGAATTTTATTATTACAAAATTAAACACAGATGTAAATCGTTATATTAATGATTAACTGTTTATTGTTGTGTAGACGAATTAAAATTGATAATTTTTAGAAGAACGTTAACAACATATTATA
This sequence comes from Diuraphis noxia, assembly GCF_037042655.1. Taxonomy (NCBI): domain Eukaryota; kingdom Metazoa; phylum Arthropoda; class Insecta; order Hemiptera; family Aphididae; genus Diuraphis; species Diuraphis noxia. Next base: position 51,988,102 of record NW_028301711.1, read on the forward strand.
ATGCCTATTTAGAATTTAAACATAATATATAACCTAGGTATTATATTAAGATATTTTGGTCACATATCACATTCCTATTTGATTCCATAGTTCCATAGCAATAAAAGTTTCAATAAGAAGAAAATTAAAAACCAATCTATCACTGTATCGAAAAAATATTTTCCAAGTACGTGAAGGATGATGTAGGTGAGTAAATATAAATCATAAACGAGATCAATTAGGTACTATACTGGTTTTAAAATAATTTATTTTGCTCCAAATGTACACCTAATTTTAGGTATAAGGTTATATTAAAGAACTAGAACTGCCTAGTGGCCTTTTAGCAAATAAATGTGTACTCTAGTCTCCAAGAATCAAGACTAGTAACTTTGAGCTACAACTAATGATATGTATATATTCGAGTGTACCTACGTAATCTACCTACTGTTTTATCACTATAAAACACATTAACACGAACGTTAGTTGCAACTAACCCACACGGTCACACATTAAATTTATAGGTAGGTACAATCGATTTTGGACAAGACCATTACTCATTGGGATAAATGAAAAAATATGTCCCAGATTAAAATCACATTTTAGTTTCGTTCCTAGTTAGGATCAAAGTTAAAAATAATACACATCAGGTATATTCAATATAAATATCGTGATAATTAAAGATTTTTATTTTTATTTGTTAATGTTTTTGCGTATGGTCTACTACTTTTTGTAGTAATGTAGGCATGTAGACATGTAGTAGCTGTAATATGTTTTACTTATGTCTTCTTTTTCTGGTTATTTATTTTGTAGTAGGCATGTTATAAATTGAATGTGTGCTTTAATTGATTAAATATTATTATGTTTATGTGGATAATCACAAATCAGTTATCTGTTGGCTTTTCCCACGGTTGTCTCGTGAGTCACGAACTCACGACCGTCAATAATAACTAGATATGTTTGCTATCCAAATAAAATTGTTTTCCTCTCTTCCTTGCAAGAATGAAAATAAGAAAAAAATGCACATTGCCTCTACTGGATATATTTACAAAACATGTCTCCCAATTATTTAAAGATTATAAGACGCCTTTCTATCTATATACAAGCTTAAAAATTAGTTAGGTAACTAGTGCCTGTGTATTTACAGAACTCTATAATAATCAATAAAATCCTTATATTATACACTAAGAGTAGATTGTTTTGCAAACCGAATAAAAAATTAATAATCATTTCGAGTGTGTATGACGACATGGAACGCATATAGATTTCGCATAGTAGGTAGTCTAAAGACTGAAGACGGGTCATATTCATATCATAAAGTAATTTAATATATATACTTACATTATTATGTGTTATGTGTACCTACGAGAGTAATACCATTGAAGAATATATATGTATACTATATATTGAACATACTCAATGGCAACATACACATACCAATATAATATTATGTATATTGATTATATTAGTGTTTGGAAAGTTACTTTTTTTATTATTTAATTACATAAGAAATTATACCTATCAAAATTGTAATGCAATTATTCTTAAGTTACTTTTTCATTTGGCGAAGAACATAAATTTTGATTTTGAGTTGTTCATTATAATTAATGTCGATGAAGTTTTATAAATTAATGACAGATAACAATATATTGAATAATATAAAATATTTATTTAAGAACTAAATAAAATAAAAGTTGTTCTAACGCATTATAATTTATTTTTATAACAATGCATTTTCCAAATAACTTACTACTATAAACAGTTAGTTTTTTCAAATAGCTATTACAAAATTGTTAGATAGGTATTTCCAGAAAGTCGTACTTATATGGTAAATTTACATACATCATTAGGTAATAATAATTGTCCTTGTAATTTATTTAAAAAAATAAAGTAGCGAGTACTTAATTTAGAAATTTCATCATAAAAAAGTAACTTGAGTGTAACTTGTTACCTGTTACTTAAGTACTATAATTCCCTACACCAACGTGCTGTATAATATATACGTATATTAATATATTGTCGTATACGCTATCTATACTATAATTGAACAACTATATACCATTATTGTTAGTTATATAGGTAGTCCATGTATAAGTGTTATTGTTTTATAAAATCATCACAAGCGGTTTATGACGTGATTTTTACCATAGGCATAACGCTATGAAAAAATATACGTCATGCCGATGAATAATATTGAGTAATACCAATAAAAAATTACGATATAACGCGCGTGTCGTGGAACCTCCTTCGACACTCGACTTATTAGCTATAATACATTTTGTACGCATGCGGACTTAGCATAAAATGTTATCTAAGTATAATTATTACAATAATGTTATAATATTATGCTATACTCACGATGTTTGTGTATACAACTGGATGGATATCAAGTGAATGAGAGATCTACACTGCTGCTGCGGAGGAGGACCGTAAAATGTCGACACGACAGCAAAAGTGCGCGACCCGTGGGAGAGGGCTTTCGGCTATTATTTCGTTGGGCGGTGGCGGCGACGGCAGCGGCGCGGCGGCTGAACTATAGTGATAATAATAATATCGCGTGGTCGAAGGGAGTGTGGAAGAGGGGCGAGAGCGAGGAAAGGAAAACTTTTTTTTGGCAATCGGCTATGCGAAAAAATATTTTCACGGCTACACGCAGTCGCCGCTGTGAATATAAGTCTTGTATCGCAGGTCGGAAATTAAGGTCGTCTCTATTTTTACGCGGCCACTAACGACTGTGGTTATATATTATTATACTACCTATATATATATATATATATATACATAAAAAATAATGTATGTACCTATTATTATTTGTGAAAATCGTCTAGCTTGGTTTTCGTAAGGGAAAAAATGATATACTAGTATCAGTTTGGCTTGCACTGTCGCCAACGGATCCTGTCCGATTATTATTATATCTTAAATTCGCCGTGTCTCAGAAAAATAAATTAGCTCTATTTTTTTATAATTTATTCACCCCTGCGAATAACGTATACATATTTTATTTTATATATTTATATATGTTACAAGTTTGTACACTGGTTAATTTTTTCCTTTTGGCCTTGTTTGATAGTATATAATTTTTTTGCAGAGACACTATATATTAATTGTTGATTACCTATACTTAATATTATTACCTGATATATTTTCAAAAAAAGTTCTGCTTCAGGCTATAAGAAATTAAAAATGCTGAATTCAAAAATTCTCTATTGATTCATTACGATAAAATATTTTTAAAAAATGTATGTTAATATTAAAATATATCAGGTAATAATATTAAGTATAGGTAATCAACAATTAATATAATAATAGACCAATATTCTTCAAAAGAAAACAATTTTAAAAGATACAATATTTTTTTTTTTGATTGACAAAGACGAAGTAGCAAAAAAATGTCACCAGTATAAAACGGATAAATCGTATGCGTATAATCATATATACACTTATATAATATAGTATTATACACGAAATAGTATTGATCGGGCCAAGGTTGTATGGCGTACGCGTCCACATACATATACTGCGAGTCAGCGCTGTTTAAACTTCTACACTATAATAAGTTCGTAAGTCAGAATAATAGTAAATTGTCCAGCGGAAAATGTCAAATCAACATCGTTTGATCACGGCAAGAGTTAGGGCTTGTCGACGGAATGTTTACGACTATATTAAAGTACAACCGTTATGATTGTAATAAGAACCTTATATAGGTACAATCATAGGTATTACTTATATTTTATAAAACTATATCTTTCTACATACATCTATACGTATACCTACTATCAAACATTAACCTAGTTCGTAACTATGTAATAAACACGGTACTACCAGTGGGTCTGAAAATTAAATTTATCGTTCTATAGGGTCTGAATGTAAAACACTGAATAAGATCTTTTATTTCGTATTTACTCGATTTGACCTGCTTTTTGCTACAATTTAATAATTACGATATTAACACTTAAATGTTATACTAATGACGATTAATCATAGGCGCCCGCAGGGGAGGGCAAGCTGGGGCATTTGCCCCCCCTGGCTTTTTCAAAATATTATTTTTAATTGAATGTTTTAAGATAAATTACTATATACTATACAACAAATTTAAAGTATAAAATATAATAAATTGTATACGAGTATAATAAAAAAGATTATTATTTTAAAACACCTAGTAAAATTATAATATTTATCCTCAAATCCTAACATTGCCCCCCCCCCCTAGAAAAATTTCTGCGGGCGCCTATGCGATTAATTAATAACGTACCTATTAGTATGAATAGGTACGATAAATATATTTATCTTTTCATTAAACAAAGAAAAATTCAAATAGATTTTATTGATTTATCAACGCTTGTTTTT